>NC_083573.1:100852558-101027558 GCF_027579695.1 Neoarius graeffei
TAGGTCTGGTCAGGGTGGATGACCTGTTCCAACACATCACTCAGTCTATTTGCCAAAGTTTTTGAGAGCAATTTGTATTCTGTACAAAGTAACGAGCCAGGCCTCCAGGACTTTGTCACTTAGGTCCCCTTTTTTTTGGCAGCAAAGTGAGTACCGCTCTCCGGCAACTCAGTGGCAGCTTCCCCTTAGCTAGGCTGTCACTGAGAACAGCCAGGATGTCTTCACCCATTTCGGGCCAAAAAGACCTGTAAAACTCAGCAGGAAGACCATCTAGCCCCGGTGCTTTACCACTCTCCATACCTTGAAGGGCTCTCTGCAGTTCCTCTAGAGTCAAGGCTCTTCCAAGGTCTGCATTGGCCTCTGTGGACACCTGGGGTAAGTTGCCAAGGAAGACATTGTCAACAGCCTGGTCCTGTGGTACCTCACTTTGGTACAGCTCCTCATAAAAACAGACTGCTCTCTTACATATGTCTGCATGATCAGACAGAAGTATTCCATCCTTAGAGCATAAAGCATGGATACATCTTGTTTGTCCATTCTTTTTTTCTAGATTAAAGAAGAATTTTGATGGTGCATCCATCAATTCTGTACTTTGAAAGCGAGACCTGACCAGAGCTCCCTGTGCTGTAACTCCTAGCAAGTCGGCCAGGAGATTCTTTTTGCACCTAAATTTTTCAGCATAGGTCTGATTTCCTGTGTTCTGAATTAACTCCTGGAGCTCAATAATTTCTTTTTCTAGGTTTTTCATAGAGCGAGTTATGTCGCCTGTGACATTGACAGTATACTCTTGACAGAATTGCTTTATCTGCACTTTGCCAAAATCCCACCACTGCTGTAAAGATTGGAAGAAAGATTTTTTGGTTTTAAAATCGTTCCAAAAGTGTCTAAAAACATCTTTAAAATTACCATCAGACAATAAATTAGTATTAAAATGCCAATATGCACTTTTTGGCTTAACAAAGTTTAAAAACAAGAAGCAAACAACTAAAATATGGTCTGAAAAACTGACCAGAACAATTAAGCAGTTTCTTAAACAACTAAGTTGGTGTTTAAAACCATAAAACCTATCCAATCTTGCTAGAGACAGTTGATTATTATAGGAGTGACTCCATGTGTACTGCCTTTACGTACCATGGAAGTTCCTCCAAATGTCAGTAAGGTCATTAGAATTCATTAATTCAGTGAGGCGTCTACATGAGGCCATGTGTGGCTCTATGTGATTCCTGTCTATTACTTTCTCCGTACAGTTGAAGTCCCCTCCCAAAAGTAAAATCTCCTCAGGATCACAACCATGTAAAACAGTGTCTAAATCATTTAAGAACAACATTCTCTCAAAAGGCAAAGTAGGTAAATACACACAAAGACCAAAAAAATTTTTCAAATTTGGCTCTGACTTTTAAAAGCCTACCCTTTAAAATCTCCTCAACCTCATAGGAAATAGGAGTGAAGGTTCTGGAGAATAAAATGGCAACCCCACCACTAATTGAAGTGTTGTGGCTTAACAGTGCAAGTCCATCAAACTCTCTTACCCAGTCAACTTCATTGATTGTGTCGGAATGAGTTTCTTGAACAAAAACAACATCAAACCTTTTTTGTTTTATTATCTCAAACAATGTTGCTCTCTTAATTCCTTCTCTGGCCCCATTTATATTTAGAGAAGCAACCCGGATTTCCTTCATAAATAAAATAAATAAAAGAAGCAACTGTGTATACATCATGATGAAACAAAAGGAAATTAAGCTTTGTCACCACTATCATTCATTAGAACATTAAGCTTAGTTAGAATTTTCTTAAGGTGGTAAACCTCCTGTTCAGTAAAACAATTCTCACTCAAGAAAGACCTTGTTTTCGTGATAAACTGTTCTACGTCTGGGAAGAAATCATCCACACGCACATTTCTAGCGTGCTTTGTCTCTTTCAGAAACAACTTAATGTCATCCACACTATAGATGCGACTGGTAAAGCCACTCTGGCGTAAGCTGTAATTCACACTACAGTCGGAGAAATCACTTTCATTTTCAGCATCACTTGAAGTGGCAGTAAGAGTTTTGTTCTTTTTGGCTTTCTTTTTAACAAGGTCCTGTTTTCTCTTTGGTGGAACTTTAAAAACATTCTCTTCTGAATCTATAAGCATTTCATCAGCAGAGACTGAAAACTGACTACAGTTAGTGACCGACTCGTTGCTGTTTTGCGAACTGTCTCCGGTCCCAGATTCAGAGCTAACGTTACCCTCTACAGCACACTCGGAACTGGTGAATTCAGTTTGAGAAGCAGGAATATTAATTCCTGTAGTCTCGTGAGGTTCATCTGCTTCAACGACACCGGGCGAACCAGGTAACTCATTCCCAGTGCTCGGACCAGTCTCTGCAGGTTGCCCCTCTCCGACGTTTTCATCAGCCTTACCGGCATTTTCACCTTGTCTCTCTGAATCACCCCCTTTAAAGGGACAAGCTCGCACCAGGTGCCCCGTTTCACCGCAGCCCAAACATTTCACACTGGTTGTTGCATAAACAACGTAGTTAAAATCGTCAACATTAACACTCAACCTTAGATCCAATTCATCCTTGTTATCTTTCAGGATCATGTAGACGAACCGTCTAAAGGACACTACATGTTTAAGCAGCGGAGATTTACTGGCAATAGGAATTTTTTTAAAAGGTGACACCAGTTTGCCATAACGTGATAATGTTTGTGCTAAAACATCATCCTTAAGAAATGGTGGTACATTTGATAAAACAACCTTTCTAGACAGGGTAGAGAGCGGAAGAGCTGAGGTAAAAACACCATCAATTCCCACTCCCCGTTAAACAAGATCATTCGCCATTTCGACATCTCTGAGAAACAGGACAACCGCATTATTCATGCGGGCTGCTGGTAAAATATTGTCATGTCCAACAAGTTCTCCGACAGCGAAACCACAAACTTCCACGCTGGCAGTCGATACAATTCTAACTGCATGACGCCGCGTAAGTTGATCAAGATTACTACCCACACCTGGGACAGCCATACTTCCAGCACAAAGGTGGAGGCAGACGTCCCAGTAAACAAAACCCAAACAACCCTCTGTGTTAATTTTACTATATCAAGTAACCCGATGTTAAAGCACTACGATTAAGGTGTTTAATTTTAAAGATAGAAAAATTAGAGAAAAGTTAGAAAAACATACGCTCCTGGCCCAAAGGCCACTGCTCCACCCACACACACATGCGCACATAGAGAGAGAGAGAGTACTGTGTGTGTGTGTGTGTGTGTGTGTGTGAGGGAGAGAGAGAGTACTGTGTGTGTTTAGTTTGTAGAAACTTGAACACAGGTCAGAGTGGAGTGTTTGTTGGCTGCTCGCTCTCACACGTGTGTGTTCTGTCCATGAGCTAATGGTGTGACAATAAATTGTAGCTGAGAGATTGTGGAGTGCAGAAAGACGTCGCTGCTCCTGTAAATGTGCTGATGTGGCGTCCTGTCCTCTGATTTCTGTGTGTGAGAGAAACACACTCACGTTTCTCTTCCATGCTAAAGTTTAGCTGGATTATGGCTGTGTTTGTGTGTTTGAGATCAGTGTTCTGATATTTCATCATTTCTCTTCCAGTCTGTGTGAGTGTGATCTGACACACACACACACACACACACACACACAAACAAACCTCTGGTACTTTTACAGGAGATGGTTTCACTTTTTACACTAACAGGTTATTAAACCAACCTTTTAACACACGTGAACACACCACCTGTACTCAGGTCCACTCCAAACCCCCAGAAATCAGAGGTGTGTGTGAGCAGAGAATGATACACACCAACTGTTTTACTGTCTGTTTGAATCTCAACACACAACTTTGTGTTCAGTTCAAAAAATTACATCATATTTTTCCCAAAATCTTGACCTCCAGCAGTAAAACAAGCCCAATAAGAAGTGTCCATCAAACCCCACCCTCACAAACTCCTGACCAATCAGAGAACTCCCTCATGGACAGTGTCTTGCAAAAGTATTCATCCCCCTTGGTGTTTGTCCTGTTTTGTCGCATTAAAAGCTGGAATTAAAATGGATTTTTGGAGGGTTAGCACCATTTGATTTACACAACATGCTGACCTCTTTAAAGGTGAAAATTGTTGTTTTATTGTGACACGAACAAAAATCACGGTGAAAGAAAAAAAAAACAGACACACAAAAGTCAGTACCTTGTAGAGCCACCTTTTGCTGCAATTCCAGCTGCAAGTCTCTTAGGGAATGTCTCGATTAGCTTAGCACAGGGGTTCTCAACCTTTTCTGCTTCGAGGCCCGCCTATTCATACTTGTACCCAGTCAGGGCTCATTAAAAAAGATCCCCAATTATTTTGGCTCATCTATTCTATTAGAATCTAATAATCTCCTGTAAAGTGTATTAATGGGATGCAACATCACTCCCTGTTACAGATGGGAGCTCAGGAATTAAATCAGTCCAATAAAAGCTGTTTTTAATTGTAGCTGTTGTATTTAAAACTGTATGGATGTGCCAGAAGCCAAATCATGCATGCAGTTCATTCTCAGCCAAAAGGGATTAATGATCCAAAAGTGGAGTCTGGTCCATTAACACAGGAACTTATTGCCATGTTTGTGTTCAGCAAACAAGCAAGTTATTAAACCCAAGAATTGGATATAGAAACCACTCAGTGGGATTTGATCCTTACACATTAACAAAGAAGGAATTTTACTTTGAAAGAAAAGTTTACTTGCTAAATTTGACATTCGTAGAATAATCAACTTATCATCTTTATATAAAGTCATTCATTCATTATGAGTTGGAAAATTATCCATCCGTTGAGTTCCCCAGTATCTCAGACTCCCTGGTGCTGCAGACATCGTTCTACATGGACACACAGATGAAAACCTGGAAGATCATGGAGGAGAACAACTTTTTATATGTGGCTGGGTTAAAGATTTGGGGATCAGGACACTACAAGATAAATCCTGTATCGTTTTTGCCCGGGTAAGGAGGAATTTCTGGGCTTTTTGTCCGTGTCTTTTTTAAGCCTGTCACGATAACAAATTTTGTTGGATGATATATTGTCTCAGAAATTATTGTGATAAACGATATTATTGTTGACGTCTTGTCAAGACAATTTTATGCCACTAGTAAAATAATAATGATCATGCAAATACACCCTTTCAAAGAACAGTAAACTTTAATTAAGTCAACTTATTCAATTCAACAGTGGAATGTTAAAAATATATAAATCAATAACCTAAAGAAATAAAACAACAATCAAACAAAACCACTCACAACAAAAACAATAAATAAAATACAATCTATGGCTCTTACAAATTGCACTTAAGTGAATATTAACTTGGCACAGCGTAATAAAAAGACATTCTTTTCTTCACAGGCAACATTCTGCCAATCCAGTTTCTCAAAGATTCGTACCCAGATCAACAAAAAAGTGCAAAGTAACAACGTATTGCCAGCTGTCATTTGGATAAAAGTAACATCAATTAGAACAAGATAACATGTAGGCAAGGGCGTAGGTTTGGTATTAACATTGGTGGGGACATAAACCCAGTGCCAACCCCCAGTGGCGCCAACTTCAGGTCAACATGAGAGGGTCACAATATTTTGCTCCGTTGTGTTCCACCAAAAGAGTCTCCATCATCTGTCCAAAGGGCAAACTTTTAAAATTTGAAGTTCAGAACTGTAGTAATTCATGAATAATAATAATAATAATAATAATAATAATAATAATATACATTTATTTGATTAATTGCAAATCTTGCATGTGATGATTAACTCATTCTACTAATTTGCAAATGTGTTTTACAAGCGAATAACATCTTGACTGTCGGGAGGGTGTATGCTCCTTTCCCTCATAAATGGAAGTAAAACACATCTGGAGCCTTAAACACTGCGTTCCATGAGGCTGGCAGGGGGAGTCGGCTCTCTTCTGTGGGATCTTTAACGAGTTTTAGAATGCTAGTTTAAGCTGATATGTGATTGATCTAACGGTAAAACAGCACGAGGGCTCGAGAACTTTTTCGACACGTTGAAAGGTTACAGTTTTACTTGGCAACAGAATGTATCTGAATTCTGATTGGTTGTTGTATCTGAATTCTGATTGGTTGTTGTTATATTATTGCCCTTTTGTTGTCTTCTTGAGCCCAGAGCAGAGAGGGGAGGAGGGAGGGAGTGACAGGGTTCTACAGAGAAGTTTTTAGCCTCCACTTTCAAATTAACCACCTCGAAAACCAATCAGTTCAGCGGAATAGTACTCGGTATGTGACGTTTTCAAAAGAGAGGTGGAGTAACCAAAAATTTCTGATCCAGAAGGCGGAGGCTGTTCTGCTTATTACGTGAAAATGTTCGATTTGATTAAAAGGTGTCTGGGCCTCGAACAATGTCCACATCACCATCGGGTTGTTGTTTACATGGGTCATGTTGCCCGAACTCGGTCAGGGCTCTGCAGGTCTTAACTGAAGCGCTTCAGATTCAGGGTTAGCGGGCTGCTAAAGTTTACAGGCACTTCACAAGCAAGATTCGGTGCAATATTTGCCAACATTAGCACAATCTGATATGATTTAATAATGTCTTTGTGACCTTAATGAACACCAGTTATTGTCTGTATCAAGTCGGATTGTTATTTACATGCCACACAAACTTAGAAAACAGTCATATTCGTATGTTGTCGTTTTTATACACTGAATACAAACTGTTGTTAACTGATTCATTTTCCAAGCTAATCTAATGTTACGTTCCTCAAGGACAGCTTGCTAGCTAGCAGCTGGTCACTGCACTGCAACCGCACTTGCTAATTGACATGGTAGCTGAACCTGCTTGCTGTTTTCACGACCACGCCCCCAGAGCGAATATTCATGAGTGAATTGGGCATGGCATTTCGCCTAGTGGAAACCCACAGTAACCCTTTGTGTACCGCGCACGAAGCGGGATTTTTATTTTTCTTCAATCAGAAATATTGGTAGGGACACACCCATACCATCCATACCCAATTCCACACCTATGGTCTGTCCAACGGAGCACCATGGTATTGTCTTTTCCCCGTTCAGTGGATCCCCTGGCTGGATAACTGTTGCATGCTGGGAGGCCCCGTCTCTGACAGAGAGCTGCGCGAGACGACAGAAAACAGCGCAGTGTTTTATTCAGTCAGTGGTTCAAGCTAATACTCTGGCGACTTCCCTATGTAGATGTACAGCGCGTAAATGCCAAAATCCCAATAAAAAAATTACCGAATTCATTTTCATTTACTGTACAATAAGTCAGTATATCGAATATCGCGACAGGCCGAGTCTTTGCGATGGTTGCTAGGATGCTACAAGTTTTAATATCGAGTGTAAACAAATGACAGCCGCTCGATTCTCAAACCTCCCTGCTCTTCTCTTTCAGCAGGCATCACAGATCCATATAATTTACTCACAAACATATTTATTTATTCTGTTCTCACTATATATTCACGCAAGTTAAATGTAGAGTACAACCCCTGGCAAAAAGTATGGAATCACCAGTCTTGAATGAGCACTCATTCACACGTTTTATTCTGTAGAACAAACTCAGATCACAAACATGATACAATAATAAAGTCATTCCAAAGTGCACCTTCTTGGCCTTCAGAAACACTAAAAGAAATGAAGAAAAAGCATTGTGGAAGTCAGTAAATGTTACTTTTATAGACCAAGCACAGGGAAAAAATATGGAATCACTCAATTCTGAGGAAAAAAATATGGAATCATAAAAAACAGACAAACAAAAGAACATTCAAAACACATCACTAGTACTTAGTTGCACCACCTCTGGCTTTTATAACGGCTTGCAGTCTCTTAGGCACGGACTTGATGAGTGACAAACAGTATTCTTCATCAATCTGGTGCCAACTCTCTTTGATTGCAGTTGCCAGATCAGCTTTGCAGGCCGGAGCCTTGTCGTGGACCATTTTTTTCAATTTCCACCACAAGTTTTCTATTGGGTTGAGATCTGGACTATTTGCAGGCCATGACATTGACTGGATGTGTCTTTCACCAAGGAATGCTTTCACAGTTTTTGCTCTATGGCACGATGCATTGTCATCTTAGAAAATTATTTCATCATCCCCAAACATCTTTTCAATTGAAAGGATAAGAAAACTGTCCAAAATGTCAATGTAAACCTGTGCATTTATTGAAGAAGTAACCACAGCCATCTCCCCAGTGCCTTTGCCTGACATGCAGCCCCATATCATCAAGGATTGTGGAAATTTGGATGTTTTCTTCAGGCAGTCCTCTTCATAAATCTCACTGGAACGGCACCAAACAAAAGTTCCAGCATCATCACCTTGTCCAATGCAGATTCGTGATTCATCACTGAAGATAACTTTCATCCAGTCATCCAGAGTCCATGATTGCTTCTCCTTAGCCCATTGTAGTCTTGTTCTTTTCTGTTTAGGTGTCAATGATGGTTTTCTTTTAGCTTTCCTAGATGAAAATCCCATTTCCTTTAGGCGATTTCTCACGGTTCGGTCACATACTTGTACATTGACTCCAGCTTCCTCCCATTTATGCTTCATTTGTTTTGTTGTACTTTTTCGGTTTTCAAGACATATGGCCTTAAGTTTTTTGTCTTGACGCTTTGATGTCTTCCTTGGTCTACCAGTACGCTTGGCTTTAAAAACCTTCCCATGCTGTTTGTACTTGGTCCATATCTTAGATACAGCTGACTGTGAACAGCCCACATCTTTGGCAACCATGCGTGAAGAGCTACCTTCTTTAAGAAGTTTGACAGTCCTCTCTTTTGTTTCAAGAGACATCTCTCTTGTTGGAGCCATGATTCTTGCCAATCCACTTGGTCCAGCAGCCCTCCAAGGTGTGATAACTGCGCTGTTTCTAACTGCAGACTAACGAGCAGATTTAAGCTGAGGCAGGTGTCAATTTAGGGAAAGGAAATTGACTGGGTGAGTCCTTATTTTCTACCTGAAAATTGAGTGATTCCATATTTTTTTCCTCAGAATTGAGTGATTCCATATTTTTTTGCCTGTGCTTGGCCTATAAAAGTAACATTTGCTGACTATCACAATGCATTTTCTTCGTTTATTTTAGTGTTTCTGAAGGCCAAGAAGTTGCACTTTGGAATGACTTTATTATTGTATCATGTTTGTGATCTCAGTTTGTTCTACAGAATAAAATGTCTGAATGAGTGCTCATCCAAGACTGGTGATTACATACTTTTTGCCAGGGGTTGTAGTAATGTGACAAAAATAAAGGCTTCTTAATTTACCCACAAATGTATTTATTCTACTTGAAAAGTGTACGGCAAACCAGCTACTGAAATTGGGACACTACTATTTACCTGAAGTATTTAGGATTTGGCAAAAAAAAAAATGCACGGCCCACGAGCTGGCGCTTCACGGTCCACTAATGGCCCGCAGCCCAGTCGTTGAGAAACACTGGCTTAGCGCATCTAGCCACTGGGATTTTTGCCCATTCCTCAAGGCAAAACTGCTTTAACTCCTTCAAGTTAGATGGGCTATGTTGGTGTACAGCAATCTTCAAGTTATGCCACAGATTCTCAATTGGATTGAGGTCTGGGCTTTAATTAGGCCATTCCAAGGCATTTAAATGTTTCCTTTAAATCACTCCAGTGTAGCTTTAGCAGGATGTTTAGGGTCATTGTCTTGCTGGAATGTGAACCTTCATCCCAGTCTCAAACCTCTGGCCAACTCAAACAGGTTTTCCTCCAGAATTGCCCTGTATTTAGTGCCATCCATCTTTCCTTCAGTCCTGACCAGCTTTCCTGTCCCTGTGGATGAAAAACATCCCCACAGCATGATGCTGCCACCACCATGCTTCACTGAGGAATAGTTTTCTCAGGGTGTTGGGTTTGCACCACACATGGCGTTTCCCATGATGGCCAAAAAGTTCAGTTTTAGTCTCATTTGACTGGAGAATCTTCCTTGTGTTTGGGGAGTCTGCCACATGCTGTTGGGCAAACTCCAAATGGGTTTTCTTCAGCAATGGCTTTTTTCTGGCCACTCTTCCATAAAGCCCCGCTCTGTGGAGTGTACAGCTTCAAGTGGTCCTAGGACAGATACTCCCATCTCCACTGTGGATCTTTGCAGCTCCTTCAGTGTTATATTTGGTGTCTTTATTGCATCTCTGGTTAATGCCCTCCTTGCCCGGTCTGTGAGTTGTGGTGGGCGGGGCCTTTTGGTGGGCGGGGCCTTCTCTTGTCATGTTGCTTGCTTAGTAGTGTTGCAGAGTCAGGGTCCTTCCAGAACAGGTTGACTTATATGGACATCATGTGACAGATCATGTGACACTTAGATTGCACACAGGTGGATCTTAATCAACTAATTATGTGACTTATGAAGTGAATTGGTTGGAGCAGCTCTTATTTAGGGGTTTCATATGAAAGGGGGTGAATACCTATGCACACTCCAGATTTCTGTTTTTACATCTTAATTAACCAACAATGTGCACCTTTAAAGTGTTTGGCATGTTGTGTAAATCAAATGGTGCTAACCCTCCAAAAATCCATTTTAATTCCAGCTTGTAATGCGACAAAACAGGACAAACACCCAGGGGGGTGAATACTTTTGCAAGACACTGTACAAACAGTTTGGTGCTCTGGAAAATTAGTTCAATGTGAAATTAACCAAACCAAATGACAGTAACAGAGAGAGAGTGTGTGTGTGTGTGTGTGTGTGTGTGTGTGTGAGAGAGGGAGAGAGAGTACTGTGTGTGTTTAGTTTGTAGAAACTTGAACACAGATCAGAGTGGAGTGTTTGTCGGCTGCTCGCTCTCACACGTGTGTGTTCTGTCCATGAGCTAATGGTGTGATAATAAA
Source organism: Neoarius graeffei (assembly GCF_027579695.1). Lineage (NCBI taxonomy): Eukaryota > Metazoa > Chordata > Actinopteri > Siluriformes > Ariidae > Neoarius > Neoarius graeffei. The sequence continues at coordinate 100,863,349 of NC_083573.1, forward strand.
TTGTAGCTGAGAGATTGTGGAGTGCAGAAAGACGTCGCTGCTCCTGTAAATGTGCTGATGTGGCGTCCTGTCCTCTGATTTCTGTGTGTGAGAGAAACACACTCACATTTCTGTTCCATGCTAAAGTTTAGCTGGATTATGGCTGTGTTTGTGTGTTTGAGATCAGTGTTCTGATATTTCATCATTTCTCTTCCAGTCTGTGTGAGTGTAATCTGACAGAGGAAAGCTGTAGAGTTCTGTCCACAGTTCTCAGCTCAAACTCCTCCAGACTGAGAGAACTGAACCTGAGTCACAATAACCTGCAGGATTCAGGAGTGAAGCTGCTCTCTGCTGGACTGGAGAATCCATGCTGTACACTGGAGACACTGAGGTATACACCATACATGTCAACCTTTAGTCAATCAAACCTGTACAGTATAACCAACCTCCAAAATCCGTATTTCCCTTATAAAATCCGTATAAGATGCAAATTAAAATAATTTACCTAAAATTTGAATGATAATTAATGATATATCCAAGTTACTTTTTATTCAATATTAATAACAATAAACCTTCAGAATGAATACAAAGCTCCAGTGTTCGACAAAAACAAAGTGTCACTCTAATGTTCTGAATTGTACTCCATGACAGCTTTTTTAGCACTCTGCACCAATACTCACTAGGCTGCATGTCACAGCAAGTGTCTGTGTTGATCTTGCCGGAGTGCCCGTTCAGAATCTTTTCAGTCGCTAGTGAAAGTCGCTCTGGTTGGCGGGATTCTCGCAATGTGGTGTGCGCATGATCAAAAGTGGAACAAAGTCTCGCTACCACAAGATAACGCGCGATTTCATAAGACTCTTTACTGGCTGTCTGTACTTTCTGTGGTGTACAGTACGTTTGTAAATGTTATGCGCTATTTTATCATCGTGGGAATTGATTATAGCTCTAAATAAATATTGAAGTTTTTTTAAAGAATCCGTATAACTTTATTTGTACGCCCGTATACTACGTTTATTGAATCAAATCCTTATAAAATACGGACATTCCGTATAGGTTGACATGTATGTATACACACACACACACACACACACACACACAGAGTAAGTGTACTGTATATAAAGATTGTGTGTGTTGTGTAGTAAAGCTGAGTGATTTATGCTTTAACTGTGAGTTGTTTCTCTCTACAGGTTGTGTAACTGCAGTATTACAGGTGAAGGTTGTGCTGCTCTGGTTTCAGCTCTGAGGTCAAATCCCTCATCACACCTGAGAGAACTGAATCTTGACTGGAATAATCCAGGAGAATCAGGAGTGAAGCTGCTCTCTGATCTACTGAAGGATCCACACTGTACACTGGAGACACTACAGTGAGTTACTGACTGTCTCCACACACACACACACACACACACACACACACACACACACACGTTTCATGTTCCATCTTCTCCACAGTGAACTCAACTACTGTTTCTCAAAGTGTGCTCCATGAGCGATCCCCTGCTACTCTGCGAGATGTTGGAAAATATCACGTTTTATCAGTGTTTCTCAAATCACCGATGTGACTCCAAAAGCAAAGTCTGAGTCTCACAGATGAGTCGTTTTCTATATTGAATAAAGTCCTCTGTAAATTCAAATAGTCCCCTATTATTTGAATTTGTCTGACATTAAGCAAGCCAACAGTTTTGTGACACTGCCTATAGCTCCGTCAGTTTAGGTTACACTTTCATAATCAACGTCACCTCTGAATGTGGAGGGAATGTGGAATGCAGAGAAACTACAAGTTACCAAGTTGACTTGGCATTAAACTGTCAAAAAGATAACGGATCGGTGGCTGAAGAGCGGGTCAGTCTAAAGAAAAGCACAAGAAACGTCTGACGCAAGCAAGGACAAAGTGCAAAGACATGATGATTCAGTGAGCACTGATATGGAGTCCCAGGATAGTTTGCTGCAGGAGCTCCCTCAGAGTAGTAGTGAAGCTCAACATGACCATGGAAAATCGAGTGCTAAAGCGAAAGGAAAATACCACAGCGACTACATCAAATTTGGATTTTTTTGGACTGGGAATGCGGAGGATCCGAAACCACATTGTGTTCTGTGCTATGAAACATTGGCCAACGAGGCAATGAAACCTGCTAAGCTCAAGCAGCACTTCGAAACTAAACACAGGGATTACGTCAACAAACCGACTGCATTTTTGAGAGAAAATATGAAGAGCTTCAGCATCACATGAGAAAGGGAGCCTCACAGTTTTTTTTGCCTGCGGAAAATGCGAAAGCTCCAGCAGCTTCATACAGGGTCTCCCTGCTGATCGCGAAAGCAGGCAAACCTCATTCAATAGGCGAGACTTTAGTTCAGCCAGCTGCAAAGGTTATGGCTAACATAATGCTTGGGGGGAAAGCAAGTGATGAAATGAACAGGGTACCTCTGTCCAATGACACTGTCCAGCAGCGCAGAACATCCATGGCTGAAAATGTCCAAGAGCAGCTGGTGACACGTTTACGTCAAAGTCACTTTTTCTCTCTGCAAACAGACGAATCCACTGATATTGAGAACGAGGCAAATCTCCTGTGTTTTGTAAGGTGTATATATATGATGGTGCTGTGCATGATGATTTTCTCTTTTTGTCACTCCCTGCTGACCAACACCACAGGAGAAGTGATTTTTAACTCACTTAATGATATCATTGTGCAGAATAACACTGACTGGACAAGATGCATTGGCATTTGCACAGACGGTGCGACTGCGATGACGGCAGAATACAAGGGCCTCGCTGTGTGTGTCTGCACAGTAGCACCATCTGCCACAGCAACACACTGCTGCATTCACAGAGAGCAACTGGCAGTGAAAAAAATGCCCCAGTGTCTTAAACCAGTCCTGGACGAGTCTGTGAAAATAGTTAATACGAGTAAAAGCAAAGCACTGAACACGTCGTTTTAAAGCTCAGTGTGAAGAAATGGGAAGCGAGCACACAAAACTTCTTTTTCAGACTGAAGTTCGCTGGTTATCGCGTGGGAAAGTTCTCACCCGTCTATGTGAACTGCATGATGAGGTCAAGTTATTCCTGCATCAAAGTGATGAACTGTATGAAGAATGCAGGATTTCCGATGGCTCGCAAAATTGGTTTATCTTGCTGATCTGTTCAGCACTCTCAATACCTTGAATTTAGCACTGCAAGGAAAAGCCATCACAGTCTTTACTGTCCAGGACAAAATTAAAGCTGCACGCCTCAAGATGGAATTGTGGTGTGCCCATCTCGATCGCCAAGAATTTGATAGTTTCCCTACGCTGGCAGATTTTCTTCTCACTGCCGAGGAGGTCCGGGATGGCGGCACAGTTGCAGCCTTTTAGGAACATCTGCACGGCCTTCACTCACAATTGGGCAGAGGTGGACAGTAATCAGAATCGGAATTACTTTATTAATCCCCGGAGGGAAATTCAAAAAATTAAGTACATTTACTTGAGTTCTGTACTTAAGTACACTTTTTGAGTATCCGTACTTTACTTGAGTATTTTTTTTTTTGGCAACTTATGACTTTAACTTCTCTCCATTTGAAAGACAAATATCGTACTTTTTACTCCACTATATTTCTATCAAGGTCCTCGTTACTCTGAAGCAGCTTTGAAAGAGGATGTTTTTTCTTTTCTTTTCTTTTCTAAAACGTGTTTTTTTCACAGGTGACCCTGAGACAGCCGATCAGTAATCACTAGGGTCACGTCACGTCCACAGACTATAAAATCAAGCTCAGTGATTTCTCCGCAGAATTATTTAACACGATCAGTTGATGGCAGAATGGAAGGAGGCGGTTCTTCTGGGGAATGCACACACCCATGTTTCAGTTTTCTGAAAGGAATAATGAATCGTTTCATTTAATTTTTTTTTTTTTTTTGCCTAAAATGGAGTAAATCACAGCCTACAAAAACTCGTTGTCCGATCTACGGAAGCATATTGAGGTTTGTAAAAGTTTTATTCCAAGAGAAAGCTTACCCAAAGTCACCCATGTTTCAGTTTTCTGAAAGGAATAACAATTGGTTTCGTTTTAAATGTTTGCTCCGTTTGCCTAAAACAAAGCACGTCATAGCCAACAAAAACTTGCTGTCTGACCTGCGGAAGGATATTAAGGTATTTAAACGTTTTATTCCAAGAAAAAGCTTTTCATAAAGTTGTCTGTGCTTTAGAGCTAGCGATAACGTTGCAATATCTCTGCAGTCTGCTTATTCAAACGACTTTCTCTGGATTTTCCTGCCAAGTTGCCATAGTCTTGTCCACAGCTAACATTTACACATAGCTAGTTAACTTGGACACTGTTAGTTAGCATGTAAAAATGGAGTTACGCTAACATGAATAACGTTAACTTATCTGAAGTCCTTTCAGAAATATGTTTGAGCATAATCTTGTACAAGTAAACAGAATGTACAAATCTTTCTTTTCTAGTAATGTTAGCGACTCAATATGATTTTGAGTTTGAAAAGAGTTTGCTAGCGTCAGGTGGAGCTTCACTGACTAGCAAGCTTATTGTTAAATTACCATGATTCCACAGGCAGATTCATATGTGCTTGAATACATACACTTACTCATGTATACACACGCGCGACATGTGAGATGGACAATATTTTACTCGTCAGTCACAACAAATTTTCGGAATTTTTGTTTTGATGTCAGATAATGGTCTTGCATTTATTTTTCTTGCTTAAAGCAGTGTTGCTGTTGGACAGTTATTAAGCTCGAGGTGTGGATCTGGGTTTTAATCAGGTTGGATTGTCATTTTTATTTTCTGAGGAAGCTGCGTTTACAGCTATTCCGCTGTCTTCCTGATTAACGTACACGTACATGTGTGCACACACTGCCAGAGCTGGGTCAGAACACGACCATGTCAGTGGGGTGGGGAGGAGCGTTACAATAAATAAATAAATGGCAACGGCTCTTTTTCAGTTCAGTTGTGTTTCATTTTGTAACATTCTACCAGGTGTTTATTCTACAGGTTCTACAAGTTGGTCAGTAAATCCAGTCGGTTGTTTCAGAGGCATTAGGTTTTGTAAGCGTTGTGGCAATAATACAACAATATGTTGACAGAAAATGTATTTTAAATACTGAAGTATTTTTAAAATCAAGTACTTCAGTACTTTAACTAAAGGAAAAATTTGACTGTTCAACTTTCACTTGCATTGGAGTAACATTTGACCAGTGGGATCTGTACTTTGACTTGAGTAATGAACTTGGGTTCTTTGTCCACCTCTGAATTGTGGAGATCTTTCCCAGAATTAGATGTGGGCTTTGAGTGGATCAGAAATCCATTTGGAGACAGAAAACAAATTGAGCACGTCAGTTCCAAGCTATCACCAGGAGAGGTTGACGGTCTTGTGGACGTCGCATCAGATGGGACACTGAAGATGACATTCAAAGAGAAATGCTTGACAGACTTTTGGGTCCACATCCAACCTGAACATCCTGAGCTGGCTGACTCTGCTCTGAAACTGTTAAAGGTGTCAATCCATGACAAACCGTTTAATACTTGCTCTTTTTGAAATACCATAGGTCACTCCAAGTTGCATATGCATGCTGCACGTGAAAATGTTCTTCTCACCCCATTCCCTGTATTAGCCTATGAAAGAAAATAGACGGAAAAACGAGCAAATCAGAAAAAGCCCTACGAACTTGCGTCACTTCAAAAATTAGTAGTCATGGTCTCGCCCATAACCCACTGGAGGGAGCGTCACAGTGCTGTTAGCCAATCAGAAGCGATATGTTTACATGGCATGAATATTCATGAGTAAGAGCTGAAATCCTGTCGTTCTCTCCCCACCCACTCCTCCACCAAACTAGAACAGCCTGAAACAGGAGAACCACAGCGTTTTTTTCACCAAAACTGGCTCACAGGGCATTCATTCATACTAGAGACCACCGCACAATTAATGAAAAAACGATGCAGTGACACCTTTAATGCCATTTTCAACCACGTACAACTGGGAAGTTGGATTTTCCACTCTGGTTGGACTGAAAACAAAGCACCGCAACTGGATCAATGTGGCCCCCAATATGAGATTAAAACTGTCCAGTTTGGAGTCAGACATTGCTTCACTGATGGATCAGAATAAGCAGCACCAGTCTTCCCATTAAGATAAGAACAACAATGAGTGAGATGACGATACTATTTGTAAAACTGTCATTTCAATAGTGTGTAATTTGTAATATCCAGTTGAAGTCGGCTCATTGTTTTTTGTTCGGGATAATTAGGGGGTTCGGTGGTCCACGAGATATTTTTATTAATAAAGTGGTCCTTGGTCTGAAAAAGTTTGAGAAACACTGAACTAAACTGATGTGTGTTGTTTAAAGTGAAATGTATTATTCTATAAGAAACTGAAACGTGTCGATGAGAATCAGGTTTACTTTCTACATTAATTCCATGTCATCAATCAAGAAAAATTAAACTTGTGAATTGTAATTCTAGCTGTTTAGATCTTGTGTCTCCACCTCTATCCATCCCTTTCCCTTTCTTGTAGTTAAATCCATCGTCTCATATGAGCTGAGACACGTGGATCTGTCCAAGTACAAACACACAGTCTCTTTATTTTATATTTTTATTCTGACATCAGAACCTTGTGTTCAGGGAGACACTTTATTTCACAACTGATGGAACACACTGCATTTATCCATCAGATATTCACAGATTTCATCATTTCTCTTCCAGTCTGTGTGAGTGTAATCTGAGAGAGGAAAGCTGTAGAGTTCTGTCCTCAGTTCTCAGCTCAAACTCCACCAGACTGAGAGAACTGAACCTGAGTAACAATAACCTGCAGGCTTCAGGAGTGAAGCTGCTCTCTGCTGGACTGGAGAATCCATACTGTACACTGGAGACACTGAGGTACACACACACACACACACACACACACACAGAGAAACAAACCTCTGGTACTTTTACAGGAGATGGTTTCACTTTTTACACTAACAGGTTATTAAATCAACCTTTTGACACACGTGAACACACCACCTGTACTCAGGTCCACTCCAAACCCCCAGAAATCAGAGGTGTGTGTGTGAGCAGAGAATGATACACACCAACTGTTTTACTGTCTGTTTGAAACTCAACACACAACTTTGTGTTCAGTTCAAATAATTACATCATATTTTTCCCAAAATCTTGACCTCCAGCAGTAAAACAACCCCAATAAGAAGTGTCCATCAAACCCCACCCTCACAAACTCCTGACCAATCAATCAGAGAACTCCCTCATGGACAGTGTCTTGCAAAAGTATTCACCCCCTTGGAGTTTGTCCTGTGTTGTCACATTACAAGCTAGAATTAAAATGGATGTTTGGAGGGTTAACACCATTTGATTTACACAGCATGCCAACCACTTTAAAGCTGAAAATAGTTTTATTGTGACACAAACAAAAAATATGATCCCCCCCGAAAAAAAAAAAACAACAGCAATCTGGAGTGGGCATAGGTATTCAACCCCCAAAGCCAGTACCTTGTAGAGCCACCTTTTGCTGCAATTCCAGGCTGCAAGTCTCTTAGGGAATGTCTCGATTAGCTTAGCACAGGGGTTCTCAACCTTTTCTGCTTCGAGGCCCGCCTATTCATACTTGTACCCAGTCAGGGCTCATTAAAAAAGATCCCCAATTATTTTTGGCTCATCTATTCTATTAGAATCTAATAATCTATTGTAAATTGTATTCATGGGATGCAACATCACTCCGTTACAGATGGGAGCCCAGGAATTAATTAAATCCGATAAAAACTGTTTTTAATTGTAGGTGTTGTATTTAAAACTATATGGATGTGCCAGAAGCCAAACCATGCATGCAGGGCATTCTCAGCCAAAAGGGATTAATGATCCAAAAGTGGAGTCTGGTCCATTAACATAGGAACTTATTGCCATGTTTGCGTTCAGCAAACAAGCAAGTTATTAAATCCAAGAAGTGGATATAGAAACCACTCAGTGGGATTCAATCCTTACACACTAACAAAGAAGGATTTTTCTTGTGAAACAAAAGTTTACTCGCTAAATTTGATATTAGGAGAATAAATTTTGATCCTTCTGTAGCCGTAACTAAATACAAAGACAATAGTTAAGCATAATATTAATGAACTTAATGTGAAGATAATCAACAGATTTTAAGGATTTTTTTAAAGATTGTGTATATTTTTAGTCTTTTGTATTTGTAATGATTTGTACCTGTACACGACCCCGCCAGCTCCGCTGATCAACTTATCGTCTTTATTTAAAGTCATTCATTCATTCATTATGAGTTGGAAAATTATCCATCCGTTGAGTTCCCTGACATTTCAGACTCCCTGGTGCTGCAGACAGACATCGTTCTACACCGGCGGTCCCCAAACACCGGTCCGCGGACATTCCAAACCGGGCCTTGACACGAAAAAAAAAAAAACAGAAATGTGCTCATCACACCCGTTTAAATGTCAAACATCTACATGGAGACTGCACAGATTGCATAGGTGGCCCATAGCAGCATATTAAACAGCTTTTTTTTTTTCAATCATGATGACTGTCTGTCTGTCCCGCCCCTCAACACGTAGGCTACTTAACCCGCAGCGCAGTCTCAGTTCAGCTCAGTTCATGGTCAGCGGTACTGTACAGTCAGTGCTACACGTTAGCTAAAATGAACAAAAAGCAGACGTCATTAGCGAATTTCTTTGGTGTGGGTAGGGGCGAAAAAAGGCCCACTGATGATACTGGTGAACCAGAAACGTCGAAGAAAAAGAAGGGATCTTTCAATCGCAAATCTGACGAGTCATATCTTAAATATGGGTTTGCACAAACCGGTGACTCGCATGCACCAAATCCCTTGTGTGTGGTATGTGGCAATAAGTTGTCGAATGAGGCTATGAAGCCATCCAAGCTTATTCGACACCTAGAATCCAAACATCCGACACTTAAACACAAACCCCTTGAATTCTTCGAGTGTAAAAAACGTGAACAAGATTCACAAAAACTCGTGCTCAAGACAACTGCATCTGTGAATGTGGCTGCGCTAAAAGCCTCATACTTGGTGGCTAATTGAATTGCTAAATGCAAGAAACCTTTCACTATTGGGGAAGAGCTAATTCTGCCATGTGCAAAGGACATGTGCAATGAAGTCTTTGGGGAGGCAGCAGCAAAAAAGATAGGCGCGGTACCTCTTTCAGCCAGTACTGTCCATAGGAGGATTGATGACATAGCAGAGGATATTTAGACACAGTTGTTGGAGAGGGTAAGAGGGTCACCGTGGTTTGCGATTCAGGTTGATGAGTCCACTGATGTGGAAAACCGGGCAATTCTGCTTGTTTTTGTGCGGTACATTTTTGAGGAGGATGTGCAGGAGGATTTGTTGTGTGTACTGTCACTCCCAACAAACACCACAGGTGCAGAATTATTTCGAGCTTTGGATGGTTACAGTGGTGCTTGAAAGTTTGTGAACCCTTTAGAATTTTCTATATTTCTGCATAAATATGACTTAAAACATCAGATTTTCACACAAGTCCTAAAAGTAGATAAAGAGAACCCGGTTAAACAAATGAGACAAAAATATTATACTTGGTCATTTATTTATTTATTGAGGAAAATGATCCAATATTACATACTGTATCTGTGAGTGGCAAAAATATGTGAACCTGTAGGATTAGCAGTTAATTTGAAGGTGAAATTACAGTCAGGCATTTTCAATCAATGGGACGACAGTCAGGTGTGAGTGGGCACCCTGTTTTATTTAAAGAACAGGGATCTATCAAAGTCTGATCTTCACAACACATGTTTGTGGAAGTATATCATGGCACGAACAAAGGAGATTTCTGAGGAGCTCAGAAAAAGCATTGTTGATGCTCATCAGGCTGGAAAAGGTTACAAAACCATCTCTAAAGAGTTGGGACTCCACCAATCCACAGTCAGGCAGATTATGTACAAATGGAGGAAATTCAAGACCATTGTTACCCTCCCCAGGACTGGTCAACCAACAAAGATCACTCCAAGAGCAAGGCGTGTAATAGTCAGCGAGGTCACAAAGGACCCCAGGGTAACTTCTAAGCAAATGAAGGCCTTTCTCACATTGGCTAATGTTAATGTTCATGAGTCCACCATCAGGAGAACACTGAACAACAATGGTGTGCATGGCAGGGTTGCAAGGAGAAAGCCACTGCTTTCCAAAAAGAACATTGCTGCTCATCTGTAGTTTGCTAAAGATCACGTGGACAAGCCAGAAGGCTATTGGAAAAATGTTTTGTGGATGGATGAGACCAAAATAGAACTTTTTGTTTTAAATGAGAAGCGTTATGTTTGGAGAAAGGAAAACAGTGCATTCCAGCATAAGAACCTTATCCCATCTGTGAAACATGGTGGTGGTAGTATCATGGTTTGGGCCTGTTTTGCTGCATCTGGGCCAGGAAGGCTTGTCATCAGTGATGGAACAAGGAATTCTGAATTATACCAGCAAATTCTAAAAGGAAAATGTCAGGACATCTGTCCATGAACTGAATCTCAAGAGAAGGTGGGTCATGCAGCAAGACAACGACCCTAAGCACACAAGTCGTTCTACCAAAGAATGGTTCAAGAAGAATAAAGTTAATGTTTTGAAATGGCCAAGTCAAAGTCCTGACCTTAATCCAATCAAAATGTTGTGGAAGGACTTGAAGCGAGCAGTTCATGTGAGGAAACCCACCAACATCCCAGAGTTGAAGCTGTTCTGTACAGAGGAATGGGCTAAAATTCCTCCAAGCCGGTGTGCAGGACTGATCAACAGTTACCAGAAATGTTTAGTTGCAGTTATTGCTGCACAAGGGGGTCACACCAGATACTGAAAGCAAAGGTTCACATACTTTTGCCACTCACAGATATGTAATATTGGATCATTTTCCTCTATAAATAAATGACCATGTCTAATATTTTTGTCTCAATTTTTTAACTGGGTTCTCTTTATCTACTTTTAGGACTTGTGTGAAAATCTGATTATGTTTTAGGTCATATTTATGCAGAAATATAGAAAATTCTAAAGGGTTCACAAACTTTCAAGCACCACTGTATGTGTCCGAGAAGTTAGACTGGTCCTTCTGCATCGGCGTTTGTACTGATGGGGCTGCAGCGATGACTGGGCAGCTGTCCGGTTTCACTGCGAGGCTCAGAGAGGTTGCACCTGACTGCGAACACACACACGGTCATTCACAGAGAAATGCTGGCCAGCCGTAAATTGTCACCTGAGTTGAATGCTGTACTAAATGATGTAGTTAAAATTGTCAACCACATCAAAGCACACACACTCAACACCCGGTTATTTGAACAGCTCTGCGAAGAAATGGATGCAGAGCACAAACGCCTTCTCTTGCACGCAGAGGTCAGATGGCTGTCGAGGGGGAGATCACTGGCCAGAGTGTTTGAGTTGCGAGAGCCTCTGCAGAAATTTCTGGCAGAAAAAAAATCTGAGTTGGCTGCGCATTTTAGTGATGACCATTGGGTGTCAAAACTCGCGTACCTCTGTGACATTTTCAGCTTGCTTAATGAGCTCAACCTGACACTCCAGGGGAGGATGACAACGGTCTTTAAAGTGGCAGATAAAGTTGCTGCATTTAAAGCAAAGCTGGCTCAGTGGGGACGTCGAGTAGGCAGGGGTGTGTTTTGATACGTTTCATACATTAGTGGGGATATTGGGAGAGACTGAGGCAGCGCCAGCTCTGCCGGAGCTGATTCGTGATCACCTTGTTGCGCTGTCGAAAGAATTCGAACGGCACTTCCCAGCCTCCACGGATCCGCGTCAAAAGAATGAGTGGATCCGCAACCCGTTTGCCAGCATCCCCAATCACCTGCCGGTTCAGGAGGAAGCACAGCTTCTCGAACTAGCAAATGACGGTGGTCTTAAGACGATGTTCGAGCAAACCTCTTTACCTGCATTTTGGATCAAAGCCAAAGCGGAATACCCGGAAATAGCCGCAAAAGCGCTCAAAACATTGCTTCCTTTTCCAACCACATACCTATGCGAGGCCGGGTTTTCTGCAATGACCGTGACCAAAACAAAACTGCGCAATCGATTGGACATTTCAAACACATTAAGAGTGTCACTGTCTTCCATCACCCCCAGATGGAATCTTCTTGTTGCAGGGAAACAAGCACAGGGCAACCATTAAAATAAATTGCATTTTGGCCTCAACGCTCGCTAAATTTATTAATTCGTTGTATTAATTTGTACAGTACATATTGTGTTGTGCATGTTGTTTCACGTTTACTTCCTGTTCATAGTTCAATTTTCACTTGTTCAAGTTCCCGTTCTTTTTCAAGAGTTTGTTACCCACTGTTCATGGCTGAAATGGTCATTTTTTAATATGCATGCACAACACCATATGGAATATCACCAAAATTGTCCCCTAATAATAAATGATCATGCATCCCCCCCCCCACAAAGACCCCCAATGGTTGGAACATACCAACCTTAAAGTCACTTGTGAATAAATACCCCCACCCCCACATATTGTATCCTGCTGACTATCCTCATTTGTAAAAGTATGTGCACGCGAACATATGTGCCCCCCCGGTCCGCTGGGGAAAAAATGAGAACCAAACCGGTCCTTGGGGCTGAAAAGGTTGGGGACCCCTGTTCTACACAGACACACAGATGAAAACCTGGAAGAGGATGGAGGAGAACAACTTTTTATATGTGGCTGAGTTAAAGATCTGGGGATCAGGACACTACAAGATAAATCCTGTCTCGTTTTTGCCTGGGTAAGGAGAAATTTCTGGGCTTTTTGTCGGCATCTTTGTGATGGTTGCTAGGACGCTACAAGTTCTATTTCGTTTCTCCTGACCGCCAGAGGCGGTGCTTTCAGCACATGGATATCCATCACACGAACGTGCAGGTCGAGTAATAGTAACAAAGTCACATGTGACCTGGGTAACGTCACCCCGTGACCCCGGCACAAAAGACCGGTGAACCCAGGAAGTGACCTCTTGCATCTTCTCGCGTTTTGCAGGTTGCGAGTTGGATTGGAATTTGGATTTTGGACAAAGCGCCGTGTTAGTTTCGTTACCCGTGGGGTTGGGGCTGTGCTTACGCATCCTCCAAGAAACTGCGTTAAGTCCATCAATTCCCTTTTTCTCTTGTCGTTGTATTCGTATTGTTTTGTTACTCCGTTAGCTGAGTGCTCTCGCTCGGTGGAGTTAGCTGACTAGCCCTCCGAAGCGGTGTCCTCGCCGCTGGAGGCTGGCTTGTTTTCGTTCAGGTAAGTGGTTTTCATTTCATTTGAATTAAAAGCGGTGTTTCTCGCCGCTGTTTTGTTATCAGTTCTGTGGTGCACGGCGCCTATTTTTGTGTAGCCTTGCCTCCGGCCTGTTCACAGGCTGGCTGTCTTGTGTGTTTAGCGGTGTATGATCTCTTCTCACGCTAGTGAGTGACTGTTTAGTTGCGGCTGTCTTTTAAACCCGCGGCAGTAGGCTCACGGCTCGCGAGGTCCGGGTGCTCCCGCTTAGGCCCTCGCACCATTTTTTTTTTTTTTCCGACCATGGGTGTGTTCGCCTGGTCGTTTTTCGTTGCCACCTGATTGTTTTACTTACTAATTATTGGGGTGTTCTCGCCCTATTTTTTAAGTTCCCTTCTGCCAGCCGATGGATTCTCCTTCTGACATCCCCCGGGCCTCAGGGGGACAGGACATGGTGCCGGCTGCAGCAGCGGGGCCCAGCAAGCGCCATGGGGCTCCCCCACGCGTCTCCGCTTCCAAGGCGAAAAAGAAGCGCTTGGGCGATTTGGCTCGGAAGGTGGAGGTGATGTCCGCCGAGCTGGAGGAGATGAAGGCCCTGCTGGCGAATCTCCAGCCTCCGCCACAGGGCAGCAGTGTTCCCGCAGCCACCCCATCTGCCTGGCAGCCCGACCGTTCGCCATCACCACCGCTTCTGCCACCGGCCGTTGATGCACGCGGCCTGGATGAGCTGTCGATCCAGGCGTCGGAGAGCTTTGACTGTGGTGGGTCTGACGGTCACTACTCCACCTCTCCAGCCGGTTCCCAGGCCACCAGCCATGGCACCGTGGCAGCGTCAGAAGGCGGACGCTCATCCATCCAGCCAACGCTGAGGGCTGCATTGGCCCGTCTGGGGTTGGACACGCCCCCGGTGGCCCAGCATCAGAGCACTTTTTTCAGAGGCTCCACACAGCCTTCCTCGTTGTCTGTTCCGCCCTCGGCCCCATACATTGAGGAGTTACAGAGGTGTTGGGCGGACCCCAGACGCCTTTCCCACCTCCCTAGTGACTGCAGGGCCCTGGCAGCAATGCAGGACGCCCCCACCTACGGCCTCCAGCAGATGCCCAACATTGAGCCCTCCGTGGCTGCCCTCGTCCTTTCGCCCAACGAGGCTCTGCGGCCTGACGCCCGATGCCCCCGCACTCAATGCCGTGTGACCGACGACCTCATCGTGCGGGGATACGACACGGCGGCACGAATGGGTCGTATCGACAATTCCATGTCCCACCTGCTCCTGGCCCTCGCCCAGATGCTGGAGGGGACGAGCGCGGCATCACGGGAGCTGTGCGACGCGGCTCTCCAGGCCTTTGCCTACTCGTCGCGGGAACTGGGCCAGCTGATGTCGTATCTCACCCTCGCCCGCCAGCAGATATGGCTGGCGCCGTCCCCTCTGGCCGAGCCCGACCGGCGTGTGCTGCGCTCTCTCCCTGTTGTCCCCGGGGAGCTGTTTGGCGAGGCCGCTCAACAAGCCCTGGACCGGAGTGCCCAGGTCGTCCAGGCGCGACAGCAGTTCACTGGCCTCCGCCAGGTCTACCACCACGGCAAAGCTGCCCAGTCCTTCAGGGGGCCCACACCGACTCCGTCTCGGCCACGCACCCACCAGGAGACCAGACGGGTTGATGACTTTAGTCGCCCCACCACCTCCCGGACCCGCGGCGCCGCCCCCTACACCCAGTCCTCTCCTCGTCGCCCCCCTGGTGACCGACGGGGGTGGTCTGGGCGGCGCTGACATCAGCGCGCCGGCGGTCGGCCGCTTTTCCAGCAAACAGCTCCAACGCTGGAGAGCGTTGACCCCAGACCCCTGGGTGCTGGTGACCCTCACCGAGGGTTACCGCATCCAGTTCTGCCGCCGACTGCCGCGTTTTCATGGGGTCAAACACACCACCGTGAGCCATCCGGGGAAGTCCCTCGTCCTCCGGCAGGAAATCGCCACCCTCCTGGAGAAAGGAGCAATCTCTCCCATCAACAGGCAGAGACAGCAAGGTGGGTTCTACTCCAGGTATTTTCTGGTTCCGAAGAAGGACGGCGGTATCCGCCCGATCCTCGACCTGAGGTCCCTCAACTCCCACTTGAAGACCATGAGATTCCGCATGCTGCGTACAGTGGATGTCTTACACCACATCCAGGCGGGCGACTGGTTTGCCACCGTCGACCTGAAAGACGCCTACTTCCATGTTCCCATTGCGCCACACCACAGACAGTTCCTGCAGTTTGCCTTGGAGGGCCAGGCTTTCGAGTTCAATGTTCTGCCCTTTGGGATATTGTTGGCACCCCGTGTGTTCACCAGGTGTGTGGCAGCGGCATTGGCACCACTTCAGGCACGGGGTTTGCATGTCCTGCCTTACCTGGACGACTGGCTCGTCTGTTCAGGGTCAGCAGCTCAGGCCCACACCAACATCGCAACTGTGCTCTCACATGTCGCAGAGCTGGGGCTCAGGGTGAATTACAAGAAGAGCTTGCTGGTGCCCAGCCAGGAGACGATTTTCTTGGGCATGCACCTGGATTCGAGGTCGTTGATGGCAACCCCCTCCCAGACCAGGATCCACAACATCCGCCTGCTGCTTGGCCGCTTCAGATGGGGCAGGTCACTCGCCCTGAAGACCTTTCAGCGCCTGCTGGGCATGCTTATGGCAGCCTCCTCGCTGGTCCCGCTGGGGCTCCTGGACTTAAGTCCGCTTCAGAGGTGGCTCAACGGTCTCCACCCGGCGCTGCATGGGCACAGGCTTGTGAAGGTGACGGATACTTTTTGTAGGCTCCTCTGTCCATGGAGGAGGAGAGCTTACCTTCTGCAGGGTGTTCTGCTGGCGGCTATCCCCTCCCGGAGGGAGGTCATCACCACGGCTGCTTCCCTGGGAGGTTGGGGTGCAGTCTGGCAATGCCGGACCGTCAGAGGCTGCTGGAGTCCAAGGCAGCGACAGCAGCACATCAACGTGCTGGAGCTACGGGCTGTGTTCCTCGGCCTACAGCACTTCCTCCCAGGCCTGGCTGGCAGACACGTTCAGGTGCGGACGAACAACGCTACGGTAGTGTACTACATCAACCACCAGGGAGGCACCAAGTCCCTCCAGTGCTTGGAAGTGGCCGGCCAACTTCTGCGGTGGGCCCGTCGACATCTCTTGAGCCTGCGTGCCATGTACTTGCCAGGCACTGCCAACAGGGCAGCGGATCTGCGGTCCCGCCAGGACCCTGATCCCGGGGAATGGAGACTCAACCCAGCGGTGGTTCTCGCCATCTGGGAACGTTTTGGCAGGGCAGAGGTGGACCTCTTTGCCTGCCAGGAGTCGACACACTGCCCTCTGTGGTTCAGCCTCCACGGCCCCAGCTCCCTGGGCCAGGACGCGCAGGCGCATGCTTGGCCCTGGCAACTGCTGTATGCCTTCCCCCCTCTGCCACTGATCGTGCCAACCCTACACAGGGTTGCGATGGACCACCATGGGCTGCTGCTTGTCGCCCCTCGGTGGCCGGGCCGAGTGTGGTTTCCGAAGTTGCTGCAACTTCTGAATGGCGACCCCTGGTGCCTGCCAGTGAGGATGGACCTGCTATCACAGCTGAGAGGGTAGATCTGGCACCCGGATCCAGCCCGTCTGCAGCTCTGGGTGTGGCCGCTGAAGGGCCGGACCCCCTGCTAGGTCTTTGTGAGCCGGCAGTGGTCAACACCATTGCAAGCTCTCGGGCACCCTCCACCAATGCCCTCTACGCCAACAGATGGAGGCTTTTCTCCAACTGGTGCTTGACTCGGGGGGGAGCCCACATGCTGCCCCCTGCCGACCATTCTACTGTTCCTCCAGTCTCTGTTTGACAAGGGTCTTGCTCCTTCCACCATCAAGGTCTATGCAGCTGCCATCTCTGCTCAGCATGCCGGAGTTGGGGGAAGGACTGTGGGGTCCCACCCCTTGCTGGCACGTTTCTTGAAGGGTGCTCTCCAGTTGAGACCCCCCCCGACGGAGCCGGGTACCCACATGGGATCTTCACTTGGTGCTGCAGGCTCTCTGCGACGCACCATTTGAGCCCCTGCTCACGGCAGACATTTCATGGCTCTCCCTGAAGACTGCTTTTCTTCTGGCTATTACATCGACGAGGCGCGTCGGGGAATTACACGCGCTGTCAGTCAGTGGGGAGTGCCTGCAGTGGCACTCCGGCGACAGTGGGGTCACTCTGTGGCCTAACCCCTCTTTCCTCCCGAAGACCCTCTCTGCTACCTTCGTCAACCAGCCCCTTAGCCTTGCGGCGTTCGAGCTGGGCCATGGTGAGAGGTCGGAACTTTTGTGCCCAGTTCGCGCCCTCAGGGTGTACGTGTCCCGTACAGAGGGCTTCCGTAGGAGTGACGCCCTGTTTCTGTGCCACACAGGGCCGAGGAGGGGTCTGGCGCTCTCTAAACAGAGGCTATCCAAGTGGATAGTCGAGGCCATATTACATGCCTACATGCACAGTGGCTCCCCAATTCCTCCGGCTGTCAGGGCGCACTCTGCACGGCGGCCTCATGGGCATCACTGAAGGGCGTACCCCTTTCAGACTTATGCAGCACAGCCTCCTGGGCGTCCAGCTGCACCTTCACCAGGTTTTACCGTCTTAATGTCGTCCCACATAATCCTGTGGCGACGGCCGTCATTCCAGGCCCGTCGCAGCAGCACTGAGTACGGGTAGGCACTCCTCATGACCTGGTTGGTATGAGTCATCCATGTGCTGAAAGCACCGCCTCTGGCGGTCAGAAGAAACGAAATAGAATGAGGGTTATGTATATAACCGCGGTTCTATGAGTTTCGGATGACCGCCAGAGCTTGGCAGTCACTCGGAGTGTACATGAAAAGATTTGCCAAGAGGTCACTTCCTGGGTTCACCGGTCTTTTGTGCCGGGGTCACGGGGTGACGTCACCCAGGTCACACGTGACTTTGTTGTTACTATTACTCGACCTGCACGTTCGTGTGATGGATATCCATGTGCTGAAAGCACCGCCTCTGGCGGTCATCCGAAACTCATAGAACCGCGGTTATATACATAACCCTCGTTTAAGTATCGAGTGTAAACAAATGACAGCCGCTCGATTCTCAAACCTCCCTGCTCTTCTCTTCCAGCAGGCATCACAGATCCATATAATTTACCCACAAACATTTATTTATTCTGCTCTCTCTCTCTCTCTGTGTGCGTGCTCATGCAAGTTAAATGTAAAGTAGTAATGTGACAAAAATAAAGGCTTCTTAATTTACTCAGAAATGTATTTATTCTACTTGAAAGGTGTATGGCAAACCAGCTACTGAATTTGGGACACTACAACATCCTGAACTATTTAGTATTTGGCTTTAAACTTGGGGAAAAAAAATTCGCAGCCTACTAGCTGGCGCTTCACGGTCCACTCATGGGCTGCAGCCCAGTGGTTGAGAAACACTGGCTTAGCACATCTAGCCACTGGGATTTTTGCCCATTCCTCAAGGCAAAACTGCTCCAACTCCTTCAAGTTTAATGGGTTGTGTTTGAGTTTATTTTATTTTTAAAAGGGACAGTGTACAAATTAAACATTATCCTTGTGGCAAGGACAGATGTCTGTACCAGGTTATAGCAGCACATGCTAATTTCCGCCTGTAGTCCCTTGGCAGGTGGATGTAATAAAAAAAGATAAATAAAATGAACAGGAAATGTCACCAAATCTGTCATTAGAGCAATTTGTAGTGATTTAGACCAGTAAAATAGAAGTGGATAACCTCATAAAGCATACATAGCAGTGTCATTTTTCACAATCACACACGCAAGCACTCACAAACATACATACCATAAGTTAAACGAAATGTGCAAAGGAATGTACAAGCCAGTGCAAATATGCATTATTCCATCCCACTACCCCTTTTTACATAGAGTATAAGTTTTACCACTCCAACCTCGACAGAGAGCAAGACATGCTCTCCAAATCACCAAAACTTCACATTTCAGTAGGTTTTACCCTCCCACACCTAATAGTCATACGCAAGCATAATAAGATAAAAGAATTAAAAAAAATAAAGAAATAAAGTTTAAAAAAAAAAATCCCCCCCCCACACACACAGGACTCTCCCATCCCTCACAATCCCCACACACCCACAAACACACTAAAAAGTGCAAGATCTGCATACCCCCCCCCCCCCACACACACACACACCATTCAATAAAATGCCCTAACTATCCTTTTCTATCCATGTGTGCATAATTGAGTTGATAATATCCATTTCTTTGTCAAATGTGAAAAAGACTTAAAATTTGTACAGGATATTAATTCTGTTGGGAGGTTATTCCACTGATTTGTGGCTACAGAAGAAAAAGATGATTTACCAAATGCAGTCTTCCGTAGTGGGACACTACATTCCCCCCTCAACACTGATCTAGTGGTACGTGTTGATACCTCTGAGCATAAAGAAATAAATTGTTTCAAAGGTGGTGGTGCATCATTATGTATAATTTTAAAAAGCAGGCAGAGATTTGCATGCCTAATTAGATTTTCAAGGCTCAATATGTTATATTTACGAAGCACAAGACAGTAGTGGTAAGAACGTTTTCTCTTGGCATGGATCTTTATGGCACTTTTGTAAATTGAGCTGAGGGGTCTTAATACTGTTTTGCAGGCTTGTGACCAACTTGTGATGCAGTATAGAAAATGAGACAATCATTGCATTTAAGTATAAACTAGATGCATCAGAAGTGAGAGAGTTGCGTATGTATCTGAAATTTGATAGATTGAACTTGTGTGTTACTGAGGTTTTTTTACATGAGATTTAAAACTAAGAGTTGGGTCAAGAGTGATGCCTAGGTATTTAAACTCTGTTACATTCTTTATGGCTTGCCCGTTGATTGTGATTTCAGGATAGTTTCTGATTTTGGTTTTGCTTGTAAAGAACATGGATACCGTTTTATCAGTGTTTAAGACAAGACAGGAGCTATGCAGCCATTCTACAACCCTTTTCATTTCATTTGAAAGTATAGTTGCAACCTCAGATGCATTATTACCGTGCACATACAAAACAGTATCATCTGCATACATTACAATATTAACTTGGTCACATACAAGTGGGAGGTCGTTAATGTAAATACTAAACAGCAATGGCCCCAAAATAGACCCCTGTGGCACCCTCATTTCACATGCCTTGGATGAGGAAAGTCCACTATTAACCCGCACACACTGGTAACGATCATTAAGATAAGATTTAATCCATTTTTGTGTGTCAGACAGATCGTAATTAACTAGTTTGTTTCTCGTGGTTGACTGTATTGAAAGCCTTGTGAAGATCAAGGAAGACTGCTCCCACCACCCCTCCTTGATCAAGATATTTTATTTTCTCAATGAAATAGCAATAGGCAGTTTCTGTGGAGTGCTTTTTCCTGAAGCCAAATTGCATTGGATGTAAAAGGATATTATAATCAAGATGGTCTGTTAATTGTTCAACAACTACCCTTTCAAATATTTTTGAAAGGGCTGGGAGAATACTAATAGGTCGATAGTTGCATACTTCTTGTGCATTACCTGCTTTAAACACAGGTGTCACTATGGCATTTTTAAATACACTAGGGAAGATGCATTCATCAATAGATTGGTTTACCAATTTAGTCAAAGGGGTAATTATGCATTCTTTGTTTTTTTATCAAGGCAGTGTCCATTCCATAGATATCTTTTGCTTTACTATTTGTAAGTGTAGATAAAATCTTTGCAACCGTTGACTCATTTGTGGGTGCCAAGGTTAATGAGGATGTAGCGCTAATGGGTATTTGTGAGGTGCTAATTTTTCCAAATATCTGACCTAGCTGTTGCACAGAGTTTATAAAATAATCGTTAAAATGAGTTGCAACAGCCAAGCTATCATCTACAATACTACTGTTTATTTTGAGTTCTAATTTACCACACTTGCGATTTTCCTTTCCAAGAGGTTTGTCAATGTGTTTCCATAGTTTTTTGCTATTTCCCTTTGCATCTCTTATGATGTTAAGGAAAAAATTTGGTTTTGCCTTTCTGAGCTGTGTTACAATTTTATTTCTTAAACTTTTAAAAATTAAATTATCGGTAACCAACCTTGATTTTAAAAACGTTTTTATGGCGGCATCTCTTTTCTTCATTAGGTCCCAGAGGTCATTGTTAAACCAGGGGAGATTTTGTTTTGATTTTGGTTTCTGTGTCAGTGTTTTAGTGTGTTTTAGTAATATATCTTTATAGGCTGTTACCAAGTCATTGCATGAATGTTCACATCATTTACTTCCAATAATTTCATTCCATTGTACCTTGTTACGACCCCATGGATGTAGGTACAGCAAAGAAAGATAAATGCTCACACGTCTAGGGATCTAACAAACAATCCTAACATCCAGAGACCCTAACCTAATGTGTGCGGTTAACGTGACAGTCTGTATGTACAACACTAAGGTGTGTGTGTGTCCCAGGGGAGAAAAGGCTTACCTCAGGGGGCCAACACAAGCAAGGCACAGTGCCAACCAGCTCAAGCGATTAGTTGTCCGTTCAAAGGTATTAGAAGTAAAAAACTCCTCGTCAAAATCCACAAGGCCTAGGCTGCTGAGGAAAAGCTGCTCCCGTCGTTCAACAGATGGAGATAGGAAGTCATGGCTCCTCAACTTCTCTCCCCCCACTTCCTTATAGTGACACCCCAGCCCGGCAGCCAGCTCCCCCTGGGGGGGGAGGGGGTATGAGGTGTGGAAATGCATTGTATAGTGCCTGGTGCATCTCCTGCACTTTCCCTACACTTTGCCTACCGTAACATCCCTCCCCCCTTCAAACAAACAAACAAAAAAAAAATCTTTTTTATTTAATTATTTTTTTAAATACTTTCCTGTTATTATTTTCCTTCATTTTTTCTAAAATTATCAAACTCTATTCCTACAAAAGTAGGTGCGTCAAGCAATCTAAATCATAAAGGCTTAAACCATATCATCAGTGTCTTAAGTATAGAAGGAGTCCTGAGCACCAGTAGCTCAAAGGACTCAACTACTACAAATCAATATCCAAATCTCAATGTAGAAAACATCAATAACTATCAAATGCTTATCCAATGGTTGCTCTCTAAGTTCTAGATAGAGTATCTGCAATAACATTGTCTTTCCCAGCTACATGCTGGACCACCAGATTATAAGGCTGAAGCACAAGACTCCACCTAAAGACTCTAGCATTGGATGATTTAAACTTTGCTATGAAAGTCAATGGATTATGGTCTGTGAGGACCAACACCTCCCCACCTGACAAAACATAAATCTCAAAGTGGCGTACTGCCAACACAAGCGCTAATGCCTCCTTCTCAATAGTAGAATAGGCTCTCTGTTGTTGATTTAGCTTCTTGGAGAAATATGCAACAGGTCGATCAAAACCCTGCTCATCTGACTGCAGCAATACCGCACCCACATCGCAGGCGTCAACAGCAAGCTTAAAGGGAACATCAAACTTAGGAGCTCTCAAAACAGGCTTGCAGGAGAGAATGGCCTTTAACTGGTCAAATGCAGCTTGACAAGAGCTAGACCATTTAAACTTCACTTCCTTTCGTAGCAAATTTGTCAGAGGCTTAATTATTGCAGCAAAATTCTGCACGAACTGGCGATAAAACCCACACATCCCAAGCACCCTCATGAGCTCACGACGAGTCTTAGGGATGGGCAGACTCACAATGGCTTTGATCTTAGCTTGCCGAGGGAAAACAAGACCCTGACCCACCCGGTGGCCAAGGTACGTTACTTGCCCCCTGCCGATCTCACACTTGGGGAGGTTTACCACCAACTGGGCATGCTGCAACCTCTCAAATAACTCCCTCAAGTGACTCATATGCTGGAACCACGAATCACTAAAGCAAACCAAATCATCAATATAAGTAACAACATTTGACAAACCAGCTATTACAGTGTTCATTGCTCTTTGAAATGTAGCTGGGGCATTCTTCATCCCAAAGGGAAGTACCTGACACTGGTACAACCCACTCGGGGTGACAAAGGCAGACACCCACTGGGCATGAGGAGTCAGCGGCACTTGCCAATAACCTTTTAACAGATCTAATTTTGACACGTATTGAGCTTGGCCAATACGGTCAATACAATCTTCAAGACGCGGGATCGGAAAAGCATCTGTTCTTGTCACTTGATTAACCTTACGATAATCAATACAGAACCTCATAGATCCATCAGGCTTCGGAACAAGCACTACCGGAGAACTCCATTCACTGTAATTAGGTTGTACTATAGAGCTGCAACATGTAATCTACTTCCTCTTGAACCTTTTTGAGCTTAACTGGGCCCAACCGATATGGTTGCTGTTTAATGGGAAGAGCATCCCCAGTGTCAACATCATGAACGGCCAAATTTGTATGACCAGGCGTATCACGAAACAAATCTAAAAAATCTTCAACTAAAGACCTGACATCAGCTTGTTGACTCTCACTCAAATAGCTGACACTTTTATCAAGACACTGCAACGCATCTGAATTGCTAACATGAATACTGACAGGCTCCACAGCCTCCGTGCCATCATCAGGCTGACCACTGGCAGACACACAACTCACTAACACAGTTGGAGCCTCTCGACCCACATAAGCCTTCAACAAGTTTACATGACACAGTCGAGTCTGGGCCCTACGGTCAGGTGTATCAATTACATAGTTTCGGTCCCCGACCCTTTGCTTCACTATGTATGGGCCACAAAACCGAGTACTAAGGCTACCCCCCCTCAGGCATGAGGACCAACACCCGGTCCCCCGGCTTAAAGGTTCGATCAACTGCCTTTTTATCGTACTGCACCTTCATACGATCTTGGGCACCCTTGAGATTTTCGTGGGCCGCCTGACAGGCACTAGACAACCGGTCGCAAAACATTGCCACATACTGTAATACACTCCCCTCAGGAAGCTGTTGCACAAGTCTCTCTTTTATCAACTTCAAAGGACCTCTAACCTCATGACCAAAGACTAATTCAAAAGGTGTAAACCCTGTGGACTCATTAACAGAATCTCGGAGGGCAAATAACAAAAGGGGAAGAGCTACATCCCAATCACCAGGATGCTGCACAGCATACGTTTTCATCGTACACTTCAGTGTCTGGTGATACCGCTCAATGGCCCCCTGTGACTGGGGATGATAGGCAGAGGAGGTAATTTGCTGAATACCCAGTTCACACATCACATCTTGAAAGACGTTAGATACAAAATTCGTGCCCCGATCCGACTGGATCTGCTTAGGCAGGCCAAAACGGGAAAAGAACAAAACCAAAGCATCGAGCACAGGTTTTGCCTTAATAACTCTTAAAGGTACAGCCTCGGGAAAACGAGTGGTCATATCCATTATTGTTAAAAGATATTGGTTACCTTTCTTAGTCTTGGGCAATGGACCAACACAATCAATAAGCACTCTTGAAAATGGTTCCTCTGTGACTGGAAGAGGGCACAAAGGGGCTGGGGGAATCCTCTGGTTAGGCTTTCCCACTACCTGACATGCATGGCAAGATCGACAAAAAGACACAACATCTCTATGCAACTGAGGCCAGTAAAAATGCTGAAGAATTTTGGCCTGAGTTTTGCGGATGCCTAAATGACCAGCCATTGGGGCTTCGTGGGCCAGACGCAAAACTTCAGCTCGAAAGCTCTTAGGCAGCACCACCTGGTCCACCACACTCCAAACCTCCGTGGCTGGACAGTCAAAAGGCCTCCACTTTCTCATAAGGACATCACGCATATAAAACCCCTCAGCCATTACTCGAGACTCTTCACAACTAACTGCAGTTTTTCTAAGTAACATCAATGCTGAATCACTTTTCTGACCAGCAATCAACACTT
The DNA here is from genome assembly GCF_027579695.1 of Neoarius graeffei. Taxonomy (NCBI): domain Eukaryota; kingdom Metazoa; phylum Chordata; class Actinopteri; order Siluriformes; family Ariidae; genus Neoarius; species Neoarius graeffei. Next base: position 100,888,307 of record NC_083573.1, read on the forward strand.
CCCTATTGTACTGCTGGGCATCAGGAAGTTCACCCAGTGTAGTAAAAATTGTGTCAGACAAATCTACAGCTTCTTTCTCCACTTGTGTGGCTTCAACTCCCTTCTGAGACGGGGCACGAGTAACCACACAAGCTGGAAAAACCTCTGGACACTGTTTTTCCAGAACCAACATCTCTGATGACTCCAAAGGCACTGAACTCACAACAGGTGTTACACTTACTAAATCCCCAACCAAGTCATTCCCAAGGAGGAGATCAACACCATCTATGGGCAAGGATGGTACCACCCCCACTGTGACACAGCCATTGACTAAATTTGATCTCAAAAATATTGTGTAATGGAACAGCTCCATATTCACCTCCAAGACCTTTCAAAAGGACAGAGGCATTCAAAGATGTTTCATCGGTCAGCGACATCCGCCCAGACAGGAGAGACTGAGCTGTGCCTGTATCATGCGCAACAGTCACTGAAACCTCAGGTTCACTTTCTGAGAGTGCAACAGTACCTTGAGAAATAAAAGCTTTATAAACTTCAGCGCATGCTCCTACTGGAGCCTCACCTGATGACAGTTCATCACTATTTGCCAAAAGACATGGGCCCGTAGCCATGACACAACCCACTGGTTGCTCTACATCCTCATGACGACTTCTCCTAGCAAGCAGCTGTCTACAACGGGACTTAATGTGACCTGGTTTATGGCAATAATGATATACTACCTCACCAAACTTACTAACAGAACGAGAAGACTTCACATTAAAACCTAACTTGACATTATAATTACTCTTTGGCTGTTGAGGTGCATCAACCTCTTCCTTTAACTCATAAACTTGCCTCTTTCCCCCAGCAGAGGGCTTATTTTTCCATGGCTCACGATGCACCAACACATAATTGTCAGCCATTTCCGCGGCTCTTCGAGCCTCAGTCACTTGCTGCTGAGTCAAATGCAACTCAATATGCCTAGGTACACTAGACTTAAATTGTTCAAGAAGCAATAACTGTTTTAAATCCTGAAATGTATGGACATCGCAAGCTCTGAGCCATTTATCAAAAGCCAACTCTTGCTGTCTAGCAACATCCACATAAGTCTGACCTGCTTGAATTTTTAAAGAACGAAACTCAAGGTGATAGGCCTCCGGAACACGTTCATAGGCCCTAAGTACTGCCTTCTTCACTGCACTATACTCACCACTATCATTGAAATCCATAGCAATATATGCTTCCTGCGCTTTACCGGTAAACTCTCTCCTAACTAACGTCACCCACTCAGGTTTTGGCCAAGCCCGCTCTGTGGCCAAACGCTCAAAAGCCTCAAAGAAAATTTCTGGAGACTCAGGGCAAAACTGTGGCATAATTTTCGAGCAACGACCAATATCAAAACGCTCCTCATGTTCTCTTTGACGCTGACTATCATGATTTTCTTGCATCGTTTGTTCCAGCTTTGCATTAACTATCTGCAATTCAAACGCTTTCTCCTTTTCTTTTTGTTTTGCTCTCTGTTCCTCTAATTCACGCTCTCGCATTGCTTTCTGCTCCTCTCGTATTGCTTTCTGCTCCTCTCGCAAGGCCTCAGTATGACTATCGGTCAGCCCAAGCAGAAGCGCTAAACAATCAATAAGTTTCGCTTTAGTCATATCTTCATCCCGCTCGAACTCCATATAGTCCACTAACTGCACTAATTGCGGCTTAGAAAGCCTCACAAGGCGTGTACGAGTAACCTCCTCGTCCATAAACACCTCAGGTTTAAATTCCGTCATCCTGAATTTCACCAAAGAAAAGTCTCAAAGCGGTTGAACCCTCTCGTTGCAGTACAATGCCAACTTTAAAGCGAGAAAAAGAAAAACAGAATGCCACACTTTCCGTCTTTATACAAACAGGTATCAAAAAAGTAACACCAGCAGACCAACAAACTACCCCAATAAAGGCCAGGCAGAGTCGTGCATTCACGTCTTGCCAAACAAATGCACACAGCGCTCTAAACAATTGGCCAACAATCAACGGGTAGCACAAACAACCACAATCAACTGCTAAATTAACCACTGTTGAACTAGCCCACCAAACTATAATAAAATGGCCAACCAATTCAAGTGCTCCCAAAATTCGCGTTAGTTGCTTAGCTTTTACACTACAACTCTCTCTCAAAACAACTAGTAGCACAATACAACATCCGTGTCACCGCACATAGCTTTTAAGCTACGCAACACTTCCACAACACGAGGCTGACCACGACAACATTCACGTTGCCCCACGTAGCTTTTCCACTACGTATACACAAAACAACTCCAGCTGCACCAAAACACTACACCTAGCACTTAACTGCTCATTTCCCAAACTCAGTGGCTTACACAAATCACTCGTACACAACGCTAACCAACACATGATTTTCGGCTCTCGGACAAGCCCCCACTTGTTACGACCCCATGGATGTAGGTACAGCAAACAAAGATAAATGCTCACACGTCTAGGGATCTAACAAACAATCCTAACATCCAGAGACCCTAACCTAATGTGCAGTTAACGTGACAGTCTGTATGTACAACACTAAGGTGTGTGTATATATATATATATATATATATATATATATATATATATATATATATATATATATATATATATATATATATATATATATAAAATGTGTGTGTGTGTGTGTGTGTCCGTCCGTCCATCCCAGGGGAGAAAAGGCTTACCTCAGGGGGCCAACGCAAGCAAGGCCCAGTGCCGACCAGCTCAAGCGATTAGTTGTCTGTTCAAAAGGTATTAGAAGTAAAAAACTCCTCGTCAAAATCCACAAGGCCTAGGCTGCTGAGGAAAAGCTGCTCCCGTCGTTCAACAGATGGAGATAGGAAGTCATGGCTCCTCGACTTCTCTCCCCCCACTTCCTTATAGTGACACCCCAGCCTGGCAGCCAGCTCCCCCTGGGGGGGGTATGAGGTGTGGAAATGCATTGTGTAGTGCCTGGTGCATCTACTGCACTTTCCCTACACTTCGCCTACCGTAACAACCTGCTTTAGATCATGCTCAACTAATTTTAGATTTTTATTTGGAATGGAGGATATAGTGTTGTGACTTATAGAGTGTTGGTGTACAGCAATCAAGTTATGCCACAGATTCTCAATTGGATTGAGGTGTGGGTTTTGATTAGATCATTCCAAGGCATTTAAATGTTTCCCTTTAAACTATTCCAGTGTAGCTTTAGCAGTATCTTTAGGATCATTGTCCTGCTGGAATGTGAACCTTCATCCCAGTCTCAAACCTCTGGCCGACTCAAACAGGTTTTCCTCCAGAATTGCCCTGTATTTAGTGCCATCCATCTTTCCTTCAGTCCTGACCAGCTTTCCTGTCCCTGCGGATGAAAAACATCCCCACAGCACGATGCTGCCACCACCATGCTTCACTGTCGGAATGTTGTTCTCAGGGTGATGGGTCTGCGTCACACATGGCATTTCCTAATGATGGCCACAAAGTTCTGTTTTAGTCTCATTTGACTAGAGAATCTTCCATGTGTTTGGGGAGTCTGCCACATGCTGTTGGGAAAACTCCAAACGTGTTTTTTCTTCAGCAGTGGCTTTTTTCTGGCCACTCTTCCATAAAGCCCTGCCCACTCTGTGGGGTGTACAGTTTAAAGTGGTCCAATGGACAGATACTCCCATCTCCACTGTGGATCTTTGCAGTTCATTCAGTGTTATCTTTGGTGTCTTTATTGCATCTCTGATTAATGCCCTCCTTGCCCGGTCTGTGAGTTTTGGTGGGATATTTTTTATAACCCAACACTGATCTATACTTCTCCACAGCTTTGTCTCTGACCTGTTTGGAGGCTCCTTGGTTTTCATGTTGCTTGCTTAGCAGTCTGTGAAGATTCTCAGGCTACATCCACATGACAACGAGATGTTATTTAAAAAAATATCGCGTCCAAATGGGCAACAATCAGTAAAATATCAGGTCCATATGGCAACGCAACGCTTGCTGAAAACGATGCAATACACATGCCACACCTCTAGGGGCGCTGTAAGACGGTCCCTTCGGAGACACCAGAACAATAGAAGTAGTAAGGACGCATGCGCATAAACTATTATGCACAAGACTTCATATTAGCCACAAAGTCAGAAAAATCTGTTTGTAAAATTACATTATAATGACCAAATACAATGAAAAGTATTTTTCCAGTCTCACCTGTGAAAGGTAATCCCATGTGATCTCGTTTGGACGGTAAACCTGTTGGTACAGTTCAATGCAGCACATGAATGAGGCATCTTTATTCTCCGCTTTGACCTATCCAATATGGCAGCAAGGATGACGTATGATTCTACGCGTAAGGCGGCGTCTTTAATGGTCCGGAATAAATTGAATGCTACACGTTGATGGATTAATTTGTTTTTCTACGCCCTTTTTGAGGAATGTATTTTAGGACTTAAACCAACATCTGAAGAGGTGAGATCACTCCTTTTTTTTCCCTATTTTTGCTGGCGGGATTGACTCTGCCCTAAGGGCTATTTTCTCTCTCTCTCTCTCTCTCTCTCTCACTTTGCACCATTACACAATAAATATTCACAGTGAAAATATTTTGTAAGTGCGTTTCATGAACCAAGTTATAGGATTTGTTGACAACTCGCATCGAGTTCATTACACTTCTACCCGGCGTGAAGCACTGACAGTCATGTGGTTGTGACGTCATTGTAAACAAATCCGTTCTACTCATCCAGACGACTTTGCAACGGCAACGTTGCCAGATCTTTCCACTCTGGAACCCGTTCTCAAAAGATTGCGTTTTGGGGCACCCAAAACGCCGGTGCCATGTGGACGCCAGGCCGAAACGATAAACAATTGTATCGGATTCACCTGAATCCGTTGCCGTGTGGACAGGGCCTCAGTCATCAAGGTCATAGTAAACTGTGGGTGGTAAAAGAGAGCAACTGGACTTGCTTGAAGATTCTTGAAGATGTTTCACCTCTCATCCGAAAGGCTTCTTCAGTTCTGTCTGACTAATAGGGAGTATCAGGTATTTATCCTCTCATGGATGAAAAGCTCATCTAAGGTGTCATTGAGTCATCCTGTTGGTGTGGGTCACTGGGGGCTGGGTGTGGATGGCCTCGAGAGTCGTTAGGGTGATCAATGGATTGCCTGTTAGGGTGATCAATGGAATGCTGATTCTCCCTGTCCTCTTGTGAGTCACTGAAAACAGCATTCAGGTGTCCATTCAGTTGTCTGGGAAGTGTGCCAAGGACTGCATTGTAGGGAGCTGATAAATGATGTCTTAGACCCCCACCTCTGTTCAGTGATGGCCGTTTCAGGTTGACAAAAATGGCTTCTTTAACTCCTCGCTCATACCAACGATCCTCTCTGGCTAAAATGCATACATTACAATCCTGAAATGAGTGTCCTTTGTTGTTAAGATAAAGGTAGACAGCAGAGTCCTGGCCTGAGGAACTGGCTTTCCTGTGTTGAGCCATGCGCCTGTGAAGCGGTTGTTTTGTTTCCCCAATATACGAGTCCGTGCATTCCTCACTGCACTGAATGGCATACACTACTGTATGTTGTCCTGTTTGTGTCTGGCTATTCTGTCCTTAGGGTGGACCAGTTTGTGCTTCAGGGTGTTACTGGGTCTGAAATGTACCAGAATGTTGTGTTTGTAAAAGATCCTCCCGAGTTTCTCAGATAGACCAGAAATGTAGGGAATGACAACGTTCTTGCATTTGTTCCTGTTATCCTCCTTGTCCATTATGTTCCTTTTTCTGCTCTTGAAGAAAGACCAGTTGGGATACCCGCAGTCCTGAAGTGCTTTCTTGATGTGATTCTGCTCCTTCTCTTTTCCCTCTACCATTGTAGGGATGTTCTGAGCCCTGTGTTGCAAGGTACTAATGACCCCCAATTTGTGTTCCAGTGGGTGGTGAGAGTCGAAGAGTAGGTACTGGTCTGTGTGGGGGGGTTTCCGGGAGACCTCGATGCTAAGGCTTCTGTCTTGTCTAATGTGTACATCACAATCCAAGAATGCTATTATTCCCACTGACGTCCTCCCGAGTGAAATTGATGTTGAGATCCACTGCACTGATGTGCTTAGAGAAGGCTTCCACCTCATGGGTTTTGATTTTAACCTAGGTGTCATTCACGTATCTGAACCAGTGGCTGGGAGCAACTCCTGAAAAAGTGGTCAAACCTTTATGTTCCACTTCCTCCATGTAAAGATTGGCCACAATAGGGGACACTGGTGAGCCCATGGCGCATCCATGCTTCTGTCTGTAGAAACTTTCATTAAACTGGAAATAAGTGGTAGTCAGGCAGAGGTCAAGCAGGGTGCAAATCTGGTCCGTGGTGAGGTTCGTTCTATCCAGTAAGGTGCTGTCTTGAAGGAATCGTTTTCTAACAGATTCAACTGCTTCTGTGGTGGGAATGCAGGTGAAAAGAGACACACACAGACCAGTACTTACTCTTCGACTCATCACCCACTGGACAACACAGGAAAGCCAGTTCCTCAGGCCAGGACTCTGCTGTCTACCTTCATCTTAACAACAAAGGACACTCATTTCAGGATTGCAACGTACGCATTTTAGCCAGAGAGGATCGTTGGTATGAGCGAGGAGTTAAAGAAGCCATTTTTGTCAACCTGGAACGGCCATCACTGAACAGAGGTGGGGGTCTAAGACACCATTTATGAGCCACCTACAATGCAGTCCTTGGTACACTTCCCAGACAACTGAATGCACACCAAAACCCAGCTGTTTTCAGTGACTCACAGGAGGACAGAGAGAATCAGCATTCCATTGATCACCCTAACAGGCAATCCATTGATCACCCTAACGACTCTTGAGGCCGTCCACACCCAGCCCCCAGTGACCCACACCAACAGGATGACTCAACGACACCTGAGAAGAGCTTTTCATCCATGAGAGGATAAATACCTGATACTCCCTATTAGGCTACATCCACACGACAACGGCAACGAGATGTTATTTAAAAATATATCATGTCCAAATGGGCAACAATCAGTAAAATATCAGGTCCATATGGCAACGCAACGCTTGCTGAAAACGATGCAATACACATGCCACACCTCTAGGGGCGCTGTAAGACGGTCCCTTCGGAGACACCAGAACAATAGAAGAAGTAGTAAGGACGCATGCGCATAAACTATTATGCGAGAGACTTCATATTAGCCACAAAGTCAGGAAAATCTGTTTGTAAAATTACATTATAATGACCAAATACAATGAAAAGTATTTTTCCAGTCTCACCTGTGAAAGGTAATCCCATGTGATCTCATTTGGATGGCAAACCTGTTGGTACAGTTAAACGCAGCTAATCTTTATTCTCCGCTTTGACCTCTCCAATATGGCGGTGAGGATGACGTATGATTCTACGCAGAAGGCGGCGTCTTTAATGGTCGGGAATAAATTGGATTAATTTGCTCCTCTACGCCCTTTTTGAGGAATGTATTGTCGGACTTAAATCAACATCTGAAGAGGTGAGATCGCTCCTTTTTTTCCCTATTTTTGCTGGCGGGATTGCACCATTACACAATAAATATTCACAGTGAAAATATTTTGTAAGCGCGTTTCATGAGCCAAGTTATAGGATTTGTTGACAAATCGCATCGCAATGAGAAGATCATTGGCACTACTGGTGTTAAGAATCAGACCATTTCATAAATGAATATTTTGCTGTAGAGCTGCAGTGTTTGTACAATTGCATGTTTTTGCTTCACTATTACTGTCACTATTCTGCTTCTTGCATTACTACTGTGAACTAACACTGAACATAATAATAATAATAATAATAATAATAATATCCAAGCTCGTGTTTCACTCTCACTAGTGCTCTGTAAGGCTTTTTCCTGGTGTTATTCGTTACACTTCTACCCGGCGTGAAGCACTCACAGTCATGTGGTTGTGACGTCATCGTAAACAAATCTGTTCTACTCATCCAGACGACTTCACAACGGCAACGTTGCCAGACCTTTCCACTCTGGAACCTGTTCTCAAAAAGATTGCGTTTTGGGCACCCAAAACGCCGGTGCCGTGTGGACGCCAGGCCTAAACGATAAGCAATTGTATCGGAGTCACCTGAATCCATTGCCGTGTGGACAGGGCCTTAGTCAGACAGAACTGAAGAAGCCTTTCGGATGAGAGGTGAAACGTCTTCAAGAATCTTCAAGCAAGTCCAGTTGCTCTCTCTTAGCACCCACAGCTTGCTTAGTAGTGTTGCAGAGTCAGGGTCCTTCCAGAACAAGTTGATTTATACAGACATCATGTGACAGATCATGTGACACTTTGATTGCACACAGGTGGATCTTAATCAACTAATTGTGTGACTTATGAAGTGAATTGGTTGGAGCAGCTCTTATTTAGGGGTTTCATATGAAAGGGGGTGAATACCTATGCACATTCCAGATTTCTATTTTTTCATTTTAATTCTTGTTTGTGTCAAATAAAAAAAATGCACCTTTAAAGTGTTTGGCATGTTGTGTAAATCAAATGGTGCTAACCCTCCAAAAATCCATTTTAATTCCAGCTTGTAATGCGACAAAACAGGACAAACACTTGGGGGATGAATACTTTTGCAAGACACTGTACAAACAGTTTGGTGCTCTGGAAAATCAGTTCAATGTGAAATTAACCAAACCAAATGACAGTAACACTGTGTGTGTGTGTGTGTGTGAGAGAGAGAGAGTAGTGTGTGTGTGTGTGTGTGAGAGAGAGAGAGAGAGTACTGTGTGTGTTTAGTTTGTAGAAACTTGAACACAGGTCAGAGTGGAGTGTTTGTTGGCTGCTCGCTCTCACACGTGTGTGTTCTGTCCATGAGCTAATGGTGTGATAATAAATTGTAGCTGAGAGATTGTGGAGTGCAGAAAGACGTCGCTGCTCCTGTAAATGTGCTGATGTGGCGTCCTGTCCTCTGATTTCTGTGTGAGAGAGAAACACACTCACATTTCTGTTCCATGCTAAAGTTTAAAGTTTAAAAGTTTAAAGCTGGACTGGAGAATCCACACTGTACACTGGAGATACTGAGGTACACACACACACACACACACACACACACACACACACAGTAAGTGTACTGTATATAAAGATTGTGTGTGTTGTGTAGTAAAGCTGAGTGATTTATGCTGTAACTGTGAGATGTTTCTCTCTACAGGTTGTCTGGCTGCAGGATTACAGGTGAAGGTTGTGCTGCTCTGGTTTCAGCTCTGAGGTCAAATCCCTCATCACACCTGAGAGAACTGGATCTGAACTACAATAATCCAGGAGAATCAGGAGTGAAGCTGCTCTCTGATCTACTGAAGGATCCACACTGTACACTGGAGACACTAGAGTGAGTTACTGACTGTCTCTACACACACACACACACACACACACACACACAGTAAGAGTGATTTGGTGGTTTGATGTCTCTTTCTCCACTCCAGAGGAGATTCTGTATCTGAATGTGTTGGTACAGTAATAAATAAAAACACTGTTGTGCGTTTGGTGTTCTCTCTCTGAAAAGAGTGGAAGAGAGCCTGCCCCTGGTGGCTGTATCAGGCAACAGTGTTTCACTGAGAAAGAATGGATCCCCTCCCCTTTCATTTACACACATTTTGAGATAATTTATGGTTTTGTATTTTGTAAACTTGAATCTGTGCTTTGTGTGTTCTGCAACACATTTTTCTTGTCATGAACCTGATGACTGATTCTGATAAAAACATGTTCAAATCTGATCATTCTGCCCTTTTCTCCTTCTTTACAGATTGTAGTTTTCATCCTGATCTGATCTGAGTCTCACACACAGAGGATGATGAGGATAAACCCTTACAGTACAAAGTGATTTGAAAATCATCATCATTTAGTGATAATCAGATGTGTACAACATGTCAGCACCAGTGATGGGAATAACGGCGTTAGAAATAAACGGCGTTACTAACGGCGTTACTTTTTTTAGTAACGAGTAATCTAACTAATTACTTTTTACATCGTTATAACGCCGTTCCTGTTACTTACAATAAAATACTATGCGTTACTTTATTAAAGCTGTTCTCATCTGGCACGCTGCTCGCTCAGCCTTTCTTTACTCTGCTTTAGTGTGGGGCGGGGAGACACGAGACAACGGCACAGTAAGCCAATCAGAGTAGATTTGGACAACATACGTAGGTAGGCCACGCCTACTGCACTACTGCGCGCTCTTTCAATCAGAAGACACAGCGATGGCGAGCGGTCAGCCCAGCACTGCGCTTTCACACTGGAAACACAGCCATTACTTTTCATTACTTGAAATAAAAGGCAAGAGTGTTTACATGCAATGCACATTATGTCGAGGAACAAAGCGTTTGTCCTCGTCAGTGGCCAGTAATTAGTAACATAATTTGAATAACTACAAAAATATATTACATTTGATAGATGTCTTATCTCACATTGTCCCACAAAAATATTAATATAGTGTAGATAACGTTACTAATTGGTTCTGTTAAGTGTCCATTTCAGTCATTAAACACATTTAACATTCACTTTTATTATGATTACACTAATTGAATTTGATTTTTTTTGAGGGGGAACAAAATGTAACGGAATAATTACTTTCCCTGGTAATTAGTTACTTTTATGACAAAGTAACTCCGTTACTAACTCAGTTACTTTTTGGGAAAAGTAACTAGTAACTATAACTAATTACTTTTTGAAAGTAACGTGCCCAACACTGGTCAGCACTTCCACTTCTCTAGTTGTTTGTAAAAATACACCAGCTGAGATAAACTTTAATTAACTCACTCATAAATATTTTCTTATTAATATCTTTTACAGCAAAACAGAAACTGTTATTGCACATTGAACATCATTTAATAGTTTTGTATGTACAGTATGCTTCTGTTTTTCCATTTACATGCAGCAAAAGGTCACATTTATGTTTAAAACACATCATAAATATCTTATCGTATCAGTTCACTGCAGTAATTTTGTCATTGCACAAAGTTACACACTGTTTATAACTGCGTAAAGTAAATTATTTTCCTCCTGAAATTATAAAATTCAGATGAGAGAGGTTTAATTTGGTTGACTCTGTACGTAACTGTTTTAATCAATTTTTAAATACTGTGTTTATAAAAATAAAGATGATTATCAATTCTGTATTGGATGCTTGAAATATTTGTGTGAAGACACTTCATTATATGTACTGTGTGTGTGTCAATACACATCGAGATCCTGATTATTGATCAGCATGTTATTTTCTTGAAGCATCTTTGAGACACTCATCTCATCTCATTATCTCTAGCCGCTTTATCCTTCTACAGGGTCGCAGGCAAGCTGGAGCCTATCCCAGCTGACTACGGGCGAAAGGTGGGGTACACCCTGGACAAGTCGCCAGGTCATCACAGGGCTGACACATAGACACAGACAACCATTCACACTCACGGTCAATTTAGAGTCACCAGTTAACCTAACCTGCATGTCTTTGGACTGTGGGGGAAACCGGAGCACCCGGAGGAAACCCACGCGGACACGGGGAGAACATGCAAACTCCGCACAGAAAGGCCCTCGCCGGCCCCGGGGCTCAAACCCAGGACCTTCTTGCTGTGAGGCGACAGCGCTAACCACTACACCACCGTGCCGCCCTCTTTGAGACACTGATGGTTTAAAATTATATTGAAATTAATAAATTGCTGTAAATCACTGTTTCATATTGTAGACTATTATACTACCATTTAATATTGCGTTCTCAGCATAATAGCTTTGGGTGACCACAGGAGGGGAACAGAACAGATCCTGGAGATGGAACTGATCCCCATCAACCCTGTGGCACATAATACACCGCCATCTAGTGGCTCTTCCTGATATGACACTGTTTTGTGTTGTTTTCCAGTTTCTCTCATTCGGATACACACTGTAACGGAATGAATTCACCAAATAACTGATTCATTCTGCTCAAATCTCTGAACCACAAAATATTCCTTCACAACAATAAACATTCTTATTGCTCAACACAGTTTGCAGTTATACTTCATTCATTTTGCAGACTTCTATACACACTTCTCAACACACTATGTACTTCTCATTGTCTCGTTTTTCCTAAACACTGGAGTCACCAATCAGAACTCAGTGTGTTGATGGATGAAACCACATCTCACCTGTGAAAACCATTCACTCCGTTTTCTTCATCACCCAGGGAGAGGTGGTTCACAACAGCATGCTCAAGTGTCATTGATAGGAAGGGAGAAGAGAAACCGAGGGGTAGTTCTGGATGACAGAGGGGTCTAGGGTGGGTTTTTCAGCAGTGGGGTGATGTGGGTTCGTTTGAAGCTGGAGGGAAACTATCCGGAGGACAAGGAGGAGTTGATAAATGGGAGGGTGTCAGGAGTGATAGTCTGGAGGGGATGTGATCAAGAGCACAGGTGGTAGGATGGTGAGAGAGCAGGAGCTGGGTGGCATCAGTTGTGGAAAGAGGGGGGAAAAGCAGAGAGCAGGGGGGAAGGGACATGGATGGGAGAGGAGGGGAGGGGATGGAGGGGGAGGCAGTCTGAAACTGAAAATGACTAAACTGGACTAAGAACAGAATATAATCCACCCAGCTAACATTTATTTAATTAAATACATCAGAAAAGCGTCATCATCAACCTTCATCACTGAAAACGTTGAACATTTTAGATGTTTTATCTCCTAAAACCAGATACAGATATCCACATGAGTAAATGATGAATCTTATAGCAATAATGGATATATTTCATCTTAATAAATGTAAATATTTAGGTAAGATGCCATGTTTTATTTCTTTGAAAAGGGAGATTACATCACAGCACATTACACTGACTCAATAAAAACTAAATTAAAACTACAGAGATCTGTAATTTATTTAAAATCTCTGTAGAACTGTAAGCACATGATAGCGTAAAGATGTGTCCACTTTGTAATAATAATAATCTATAAAACAGAAGAGCGCCTCCTGCTGTACGATGCTGTTAAAACCTTGTGGATGTTGTATATTATAGTTTATACAGCAAGTCTCTATATTTTTAGCTCTTATCTGCAGTTTAGACTTAATCTTTGTGAAACTTTCACATGATTAAAATCCGAGTTATGACAAGATCAGTAGGCCCCAACGGAGCGGGGACGTTTCCAGGCTTGCTGAGGTGTTGAGCAGGAGCGCACGACAGGGGGACTGAGCCAGTGGTGTAGTCTACTTTTTTGCAGTGGGTATACTCAGTGCTTGCCATGCAATGCCCCCCCGGTAAAAAATTTATACTCACACACACACACACAATATATATATATATATATATATATATATATATATATATATATATATATGTATATACACACACACGTGTTGTGGCTATACTGTTATACTTGTACTCATCCATCTTGTAACTGTCCGATAACCTGAAAGCAACACCTCATGAGCACCATCACTGCCTAATGCATAGTAATATGCATCTTGAAACTGGTTTTGTGTACAGATCTACTTTATGCAAAACAAATGTGGTTTAAATGTACAAAATTTATAAAATTTTGATTCACCGTTCAACTTAAGATAAGTGGGCTTTTCCATCATTGTTTTTTTATTTTTCATGTATCAAGAAAATTTGACATATTGACATGTAAATTAAACACATCACACAATAATATATTTTTAACATATTAAATGCATTTCTTATTTCTTATCTATTCAGCACATCAGCTTAAATGAACAAGAAAACATCCTAGTTGTGCTAAAACAAATGTTTGCTTCAGAGAAGAAAAAATTAATTTAATTAACAAATACGCAATGCCCTTCAGTGTGTTAGTCCACAAGCCCTGCAAAAAAGGTCTACAGGACTTTCCAGGTGTTTTTATATTCTGGCATTTGAGGTCTGCATTGCCTCCTTGGTTGTGTTGCAGAGTGATGGCTGAGGACACTTCTGAAAACACTGAAATAGTGTCGTTTGTTTTCGTTTCATGATTTCGCAAGCTTGATTGAATGCTAGATAATGCCGCGTGGTCTGTCATGACTGAATAAGCACTGTTGCTCAGCAACAAGTCAAAGGCAGACCCCTTCGCATGTTTGTAAACAAACCGACCATTGCTAGGATGCGCGCGCAGCCTGGACTCAGAAACAATGGCGCTGCCCATAGACCGGCATTATGAGCTGTCAGATTATGCCAAACAATTGTCGTTACAAGATCGAGAATGCTACATAAATAAGTTAACTCTAACAAGTGGACATCGCCTACCGGATCCGCATTTAATTAAAGAGTGGACGGACAATGTTAGTAAGTTCCCTGGTATACAATGGCCAGATATATACTCGTACCTTATTGACAAGACTTCAGTGTACACCCACGAAAAACTTCGTGCCGACATCATCCAACATATCCACAATGATAGTGTAAAGAGTGCAGCTAAGAGAAATCAGAGCTGCGTAAAAAGCGAGAGGCAGAGAGCAGAAATGAAACTGAACGGGGCGGGAGCTAGGTTAGAGCAGTCAACGTAAGTTGGCATTTAGAGTAAGGGCACACAATTTTACCTTTCCATCCTTGCTTTAAAATTGTGATTTTCAGCAGACACAAACAATGATGGCACAAAATCTGGACTGCTTGAGTCAAGCGAGACCTCTCCTACAAACACAATTGCATGCAAAGCTAAGTTAACATGCTAACAATATTCATTACATTGTGTAACTATGACCAGCTAATCAGACAAACGTTACCAAAATATTTTGCTACATCAATAAACGAAGACTAGAAAGAATAAAAAAGAAAGATTTAATAAATAGCCTGATCTTACCTGTGATGAAGTGGGCGCTGCAAACCCGCGCATTTTTGATGGTGCTTTCATCCCAGTCTATATGTTTGATGGCTTGTAGCCATAGACGTCGGTGATTTTTTCGGAATGGGTGAGATCCTGCTGGAATTCTGAACATTTTAACCCCATCACTGCTACGATTCTGACACCCGACAACACAACAACTCGGCATTTCTTCCAAATCTTTCTTCTCGTCTCTACCGTCGCTGAGTCTTTTTTGGGTCCAGGCTGCGCGCGCAATTTCCTCTTACGTATGAATGACGTTTACTGCGAAGGGGGACGGCTGGCTTGACTGACATACGTAGCAACAGTTGCTAAGGGGGGCGGAGCTCCCGGAAGGGTCAATTCTCTGCTCTTGGATCAACTCGCAACGCCTTGAGTGCTGAGTCGGGCTCTGTCAGCGTCTAATCAATGAAGCCCATAGGATTTGAATTGAATAGGCGCTTGTAGCGCTAAAGCGCGTTTGGTGGACACAGGCATTTAGGAATGGAACTGTGGAACATTCATCTGACAATGTTGACGTTGGTTTGGCCAGTTCAAATAACGAATATATTTTTCGGTAGGCGCATGCGCATACGCAAATCACTGAGCTCTTCAGTGAGTATTGAGGTATTTCACCTGACGTCACAGGGTCACGTGACGCCCCGGTGTCCACCATTTTGGACGGCAAGCTAGCTAATGTCAACAACATAGTAGCTGGTATGTTACTGTAGCAATATTTACGTTCAGTCATTTGGATGACTGTTAAAACCTTTCAGTCTCAAGTTTTTCCTTTACTGGATTTACTAGTTTACTGAGCTAGCGCGCGATGGCTCCGGGCTCGGCCGGAGAGCGCGCGATGGCTCCGGGCTCGGCCGGAGAGCGCGCGATGGCTCCGGGCTCGGCCGGAGAGCGCGCGATGGCTCCGGGCTCGGCCGGAGAGCGCGCGATGGCTCCGGGCTCGGCCGGAGAGCGCGCGATGGCTCCGGGCTCGGCCGGAGAGCGCGCGATGGCTCCGGGCTCGGCCGGAGAGCGCGCGATGGCTCCGGGCTCGGCCGGAGAGCGCGCGATGGCTCCGGGCTCGGCCGGAGAGCGCGCGATGGCTCCGGGCTCGGCCGGAGAGCGCGCGATGGCTCCGGGCTCGGCCGGAGAGCGCGCGATGGCTCCGGGCTCGGCCGGAGAGCGCGCGATGGCTCCGGGCTCGGCCGGAGAGCGCGCGATGGCTCCGGGCTCGGCCGGAGAGCGCGCGATGGCTCCGGGCTCGGCCGGAGAGCGCGCGATGGCTCCGGGCTCGGCCGGAGAGCGCGCGATGGCTCCGGGCTCGGCCGGAGAGCGCGCGATGGCTCCCGGCTCGGCCGGAGAGCGCGCGATGGCTCAGTAAACTAGTAAATCCAGTAAAGGAAAAACTTGAGACTGAAAGGTTTAAACAGTCATCCAAATGACTGAACGTAAACATTGCTACAGTAACATACCAGCTACTATGTTGTTGACATTAGCTAGTGCTAACAGCTAGTTGCTAATACACTGCTACAACTACACCGACCCTAATAATACAGTTCTTGGTCATTGCCTGGTAACAGCAAATTTATAACGGGCCATGTCTCAACAGACTAAGAAGTTATTTCAATGACATTTAATAACATTTTGTTTATCCTGAGGACCGAAAGTAAATGAAAATGTGAACAAACCTTAGCTGTAATCAGATGGCGACCACCGGCTCCAGGGACGACCCGCTGATGTAGGCATGTTACCCAGCCTGACACAAAATATTTGTAGGCATCCAAACTCTTATACGCTTTCAGATCAATACCTGTGTATGGCGATGGGTTTTTAACGACATAGGTATACAGATCCTGTGGGCCGAAGTCAGGTAAAGACGAGGGCTTCGTGTACTTCCGTACGTCAGTGAACAATCCTGGTGGAAGCAGGTAAACGTCGTTCTCTAAGCCTGCTAACCTCAATTTTTGCAAATACCTCTCCCTCTGCTCGCCCTGTAAATGCCCTACGTCGCTGGATAGTGAAGGTGTTTTCTGCATCTCGCTCCTTTTTCTTTTATGTTTTTCGTTTGTCGCCTTCCTCGCATTCAAACTGATTCGAGCCGTGCCGTCCAAAATGGCAGCGTCACATGACTTGGTCACGTGAGTGAAATACCTCAATACGGAAATCGCTGAGCTTTTCCAGTGGGCATACGGCGTAGACCTGCGTATCACGTAGACTACACCACTGGACTGAGCGCGTGTTTTTGGAGCAGCGTCTGTGAGACTGTGCAGTCGTGTTTTAAGAAGAAATTTTGATGCAATTGTTGGACGGTGGAAAAGGTGGTTTTGGCATAATCTGGATTGTGACTAAATCAGAATGGCTAGTCGTAGTGGAGGACTTTCTGAGGAGGAAGATATGGAGCTTGAATGGACAAAAGTAGTAAAAATAGGAAGAAGGAGCAAGGAAGGAAAGAAAAAATAATACAATGACAAGACCAGGCAAATGAGCACTTGAAGAGGATGAGGAAAGAAGTGAAGCATGGAAAAAAATAATGAAGGAAGAGTTTATTCTTAAGTTTAAAGCAGGAGATGAGGTATCGTCTGTAAGTCTGACTGCCTTGACAAATGGACTGAGAAAAGCCATTGGGGATCTAGAGATGGCCGAGGTGTTAAGAGATGGCAGTTTGCTGGTAAAATGCAAAAATGCTGAAGAGAGAAATAAGGCATTTAAACAACAGTGTGTAAGAAAGAAATAGCAGAAAGAAGAGTGATTGGTGAGAAAAACAGAGTTAGGAGAGTGATATCAAGAATCCCCTGAGGAGAAAATCTGGATGAACTGAAGGAAATGCTTAAAGGAGGAACAATAACAGGAATTAGATGGCTACAAGCAATCAGGAATGGGGAAAGAGAAGATAGTCCATCTGTGTTACTGGAGTTCAAAGATGATGTTCTTCTAGGAAGGGTGATGGCTGGATATATGAGCTTCAGTGTAAGAGCATATGTTCCTCCTCCCCTTAGATGCTATCAGTGTCAGAGGTATGGCCACATTGCTAGTGTGTGTGTAAGGTAAAGCAGAGATGTAGATGATGTGGAGGGGAGCATGCATATGGAGAATGTGGGAGGAATAGTGAAGTAAAATGTAACTATGGAGGAAATCACACAGCAGCATTTGGAGGATGCACAGTGAGGAAACAGGCAGTCGAGATTCAGCAAGTAAGAACAGAACGGAGAGTAACTTATGCAGAGCCAGTGAAGATTGTGAATGTAGGGAAAAATGAAAGTATAATCCAAAATAAACAGACAAGCAAAGACAGAGGGTTGTCAGATAACTACAAACAGGAATCACAACGGACAGATTGGTTCTGTTTCTAGCCTGTGCTATTAATTGCTCAGAACAAGCAAAGACTAAAACTGAAAAAAAAAAAAATCAAAATTATAGTGAAGGCAGCAGCAAAGTTCCTGAACACAAAGGACTTATCTTGGGAAAAAATATGTGCAGATCTTAGTCATGGGGAAGGGACAGCAGAGGGAAGTCATCAAATCATACCATAATGCTTATTCTTCAATGGAATGCTTGAAGTCTGATAGCAAATGGGCAAGAGTGTAAAGGCTACATCAATTCATTAAAAACAATACCAGATGTTATATGCATACAGGAAACATGGCTCAAACCAGTTCTAGACTTTAATATTAAAGGATATCATTGCATACACAAAGATTGGGTCAATGGAAATGGTGGAGGATGTGCAACATTTATCAGACAAGGTACCATATGAAATGCAGACAGCTAATGACATTACAAGAGTTAGAAATAGTAGTGATTGAAGTATGGACTAGAGAAGGAAGTATGAAAATTATAAACTTCTATAACCCATGTAAACAGTTAGAGAAAGGAAAATTAGAATCAATTTTGGAGCACTGGAGAGGGAAAGTAGTCTGGTGTGGAGACTTCAATGCACACAGCACAATATGGGGGAACCATCCATCCATCCATTATTTGGAGCTGCTTATCCTGTCCTACAGGGTCGCAGGAAAGCTGGAGCCTATCCCAGCTGATTATGGGCAGGGGGTACACCCTTGACAAGTCACCAGGTTATCACAGGGCTGGCACATAGACACAGAACCATTCACACTCACATTCACACCTACGGTCAATTTAGAGCATGGGGGAACCAAGAAGACCCAAATGGAGACATTATAGAAGAAATAGTGGATGAAAAGGAATTGGTGTGTTTAAATGATGGTTCAGGCACAAGGGTGAATGTGGTGAGAGGAACAGAATCAGCAATCGATATCACACTGGTTTCACAATCGCTGCCTGGAAAAAGTAGATGGAAGACACTGAAAGGAAGTACTCTAGGAAGTGATCACTACCCAATATTTGTTAATATAGGAATAGAATATGATATAAATGGGATGAAAGAGAAGGAAGATGGAAATTTGAGGAAGCTGATTGGAGTAAGTTCAAAGGATTATGTGAGGAGAAATTGAACGTTGTAAAAATAAATCAACCAGTTAATGACTTAAATTCTGAAATCAGTGGAAATATAATGGGAGCAGCAAAAGAGTCTATCCCAAAAAGAAGTGGTAATAGAAAGGAAAAGTTAGTTCAGTGGTGGACACAAGAATGCACTCAGGCAATACAAAGTCAAAATAAGGCTTTCAAAGTTTTGTAAAAAAAAAAACCACTGAGTTTTCAAAATTTGATTGACTACAAGAGAAAGCAGGCAGTCGTGAGGAGTATAATAAAGCGGACTAAAAGAGAGAATTGGAGGAAATATTGTGAATCTCTAGGTAGAAATACACCATTAGAGAGAGTATGGGGTATGATTAAAAAATGTCAGGGAATTGGAAAGAGTATGGGTATCTGATAATGAAAGAGGATAGAGATATAATAATAGACAGTAAAAACAAAGCAGAATTATTAGCAAGAACCTTTGTTAGAGTACATAGTACAGGTAATTTGAGAGATGCAGAAAAAAGAGGGAGGGAAGGGACAATAGCTAAAAACATAGAAGCACTTCAGGATGAAAAGGAATATGGAAATACAATTCATATGTTTTCAGTGACAGAATTGAATAAAGCACTGAAGATATCCGGAAAGACAACTCCAGGGAGAGACCAAATGAGCTCCTTAATGTTAAAAAAATCTTAGTGATAGAAGTAAGGAAATACTACTAAAAATGTATCATAAGATATGGGAAGAAGGAACATTGCCCAATCAATGGAAGGAATCCATAATTGTTCCTATTTGTAAACCGGGTAAAGATCTGAGCTTGGCATCGAGTTATCGACCGATAGCCCAAACATCACATGCAGGAAAAAATAATGGAAAGAATGATTTAAGAAAGGTAAGTTATTTAGAAATCAAAGGTGTAATAAAATGTTATCAACAGATTTAGTAAAGGAAGAAGCACTGTAGATCCCGCTCTGTATCTAGAACATGAACTTCAGAAAGCTCAGGTTAATAAAGAGAGTGTCGTGGCTGTATTTTTTGGTGTTGAAAAAGCATATGATATGATGTAGAAAGAGGGGTTAATAATTAGGTTACATCAACTGGGGATAAGAGGGAGAATGTATAGATGGGTTAAAAGTTTTTTAACTGATAGGATGATCTCAGTAGGAAAAGGAAAAGAATATAGTAGGAATTATTTAGTAGAAAATGGAACCCCACAAGGTAGTATAGGAAGTCCAATATTGTTTTCAATGATGATAAATTAAATATTTCGTAATGTAGATAGGTCTATTGGGGTCTCACTGTTTGCTGATGATGGGGTAATGTGGAAAAGGGGACAAAATATAGAGTTTATAGTGAAGAAACTACAACAAGCAATAGAGAAAGTAGAGGCATGGGCACAAGAATGGGGGTAGATTCGTGGTTGTAAAGACAAAGGTACTTTTTGTTTACTAAAAAGAAAGTAGATAATCAAATTAGTCTTAAACTATATGGAGAAAACCTAGAAAGAGTAGACTGTTTCAAATATTTAGGAATTTGGTTTGACAAGAAGCTCACTTGGAAAACACATATTGAAAGAATAATATGAAAATGTAAAAAGACAGTGAATATTATTAGATGTTTGAGGAGTAGAGAGTGAGGAGCAAATAGATCGGCCTTGAAAGCTATCTATAGAGGTCTAATCAGGTCAGTTCTTGATTATGGATGTATAATATATGAATCGGCATCAAAGACTTTACTGAAAAAATTGGACACAATCCAGAGTCAAGTTTTGAGACTGTGCTGTGGGGCCATAAAGATGACTCCAATACCAGCTCTACAGGTAGAAATGGGTGAAATGCCTTTGGAAAAGCAAAGAACTCAGATAGCACTAATGTACTGGGCAAATTTAAGGGGTCATAACGAAAGTCATCTGGCTCAGAGTGTATTAAAACCATGCCAGGAAAAGGAAAAAGAGCATACAAAGAGTTTTGGTTGGACGATAGAGAATAAGATCAGTGAGTTTGGAATAGCTGATAAAATGGTAAGCCCCACTGTGCCACTCTGTGTTGTCCCACCATGGATTCTAGAAGAAACAAGGGTCAATTTAAATCTGCTAAAGAAGGAGAAAGGGGGAAATATAAGCAAAAATCAAGTTGGTAAAAACATCAAAGAAAGTTATCCAGAATATGTTAAAATATTTACAGACGCATCTAAAACATTGGACAATAGAGTAGGAATAGCGTTTATCATTCCAGAAGTTAATGTCATGTTCAACAAAAGGGTTAGTGATAATTTAGCAGTATATACAGGGGAACTGTTTGCTGTTCTTCTCGCTCTCAGCTGGGTGGAGGAAGTAAAACCAGTCAAAGTTTTGATAGGTTCTGATTCCAGTAGTGCACTAAAAAGTATTAAATACATGCAGTCAAATACAAGACAAGACATAGTACTAGACATAACTCTAACAATATTCAGAATTAAAAGAGCAGGAGTGGAAGTTAAATTCATGTGGATTCCTGCACATAGTGGTGTGGAGGGAAATGAGCTGGCAGACAGATATGCAAAAGGAGCAACAAGAAAAAGAGAAATAAATATGGATGTAAAATATAGTAAGGCTGAGGTTAAAAGTATAAAGACAGAAATAAGAAAGAAATGGCAGGAAGAGTGGGACAGAGGAAATAAGGGTTGATATTACTACAGCATTCAAAAGAAAGTAGGAGAAATGAGAGGAAGTGATAGAAATAGAAAGGAGGAAGACATATCAAGGATGAAGTTTGGTCACACTGCTCTGAACAGTACATTAAACATAATGGATGAGCATGTTAGTGGAAGATGTGGACTTCAGGAAACGGTGGAGCATGTGATGTTGGATTGTCCGAGATATCAACAAGAGAGACAGACTCAAGTCTGTGAGTGAGTGCTGTGTCCTTGTGTTTGTGGAAACATGGCTTAACGACAGCGTCCAGGACTGCGCCATTCAGCTAACCCGGCTAACATGCTACCGGTCAGACAGAGCGCTAGTTGAGGGGGGGGGGAAGACTCACGGTGGTGGACTCTGTGTTTACATCAGTGATGCCTGGTGCCGTGATGCTGTTGTGGTCTGCAAACATTGCTCACCACTGGTGGAGTTTATGATTATTAAGTGCCGGCCATTCTATCTGCCGAGGGAATTTACAGCCATATTGCTGGTAGCATTATACATCCCTCCCGGCTCCAATAACAACAGGAGTGAAGCACTGAATGAACTCTATCAGCACATCAGTGAGCAGCAGACAGCCCACCCAGATGCTTTCCTCATCCTGGCTGGGGATTTCAACCATGCAAACCCCAAGAGCGTGTTTCCAAAACTCTATGGACATATCAACTTTCCTACATGTGGAAACAATACTCTGGACAATGTTTACACCATGCATAAAGACACCTACAAAGCCCTACTCCTCCCCCACCTTGGGGCCTCAGATCACTCCACTGTTATGCTAATGCCAGCATACAGGCCGCTGGTTAAAGTCACCAAACCAGCTACAAAGCAGATACGTGTGTGGCCAGAGGGGTCCTCAGAGGCACTCCAGGACTGTTTTTCCACCACTGACTGGAGCATGTTCAGACAGGCGGCCACCTACAGCAACATCACAGATCTTCAGGAGTACACGGAGATCGTCACTGCCTACATGAGGAAGTGCATGGACAATGTTATGGTCACCAGAACCATCTCCATTTGGGCCAATCAGAAGCCATGGCTGACAGGGGAAGTCCACAGGCTCCTGTGGGCTTGGAACGCCGCCTTCAGAGCTGGGGATGAGGTGGGCCTGAAGACAGCTAGGGCCAATCTGTCACGAGGCATCAGGGTGGCCAAGAGACAGTATTCCAGGTACATTGCTGGCCATTTCAATGACAGCAGAGACACCAGGAACCTGTGGCGGGGGATTCAGACCATCACAGACTACAAGCCCTTGCCGCAGACCTGTGACAACTCCACGTCTCTGCTGAATCAGTTGAACGACTTCTTCGCTCGCTTTGAGGCAGACAACAGCACCATGGCACAGAAGACCCCACCACCTCCTGGTGACCAGGTGTTGACGCTGTCCCCAGACAGCGTGAGGAGAGCTCTCAGGACGACAAATGCACGAAAAGCCCCGGGTCCTGATAACATTCCTGGTCGTGTTCTGAGAGACTGTGCCGAAGAACTCACAGATGTCTTTACAGACATCTTCAACATCTCGTTGAGCCAGGCTGTTGTCCCCACGTGCCTCAAAACTACCACCATTATCCCAGTCCTGAAGAAGCCATCTCCCTCCTGCTTCAATGACTACTGCCCTGTCACACTCACTCCCATCCTCATGAAGTGCTTCGAGCAGCTAGTCATGCAGCATATCAAGTCTGCCCTCCCCCCCGCCCTGGACCCTTTCCAGTTTGCATATCAGTCCAACCGTTCGACCGATGACATCATCTCCACTGCCCTCCACTCAGCCCTCACCCACCTGGAGACAAAAGACTTGTATGTCAGAATGCTGTTCATAGACTTCAGCTCAGCATTCAACACAATCATTCCTCAGCAGCTCATTCATAAACTGGACCAGCTGGGACTCAACACCTCCCTGTGCAACTGGCTGCTGGACTTCCTGACGGGGAGACCACAGGCTGTACGGGTCGGCAGCAACTCCTCCAGCACCATCACATTGAACACGGGGGCCCCCCAAGGATGTGTGCTAAGCCCCCTCCTCTTCACTCTGCTAACCCATGACTGCACACCAACATCCAACTCTAATCTCTTCATTAAGTTTGCGGATGCCACAACTGTGGTGGGTCTCATCAACAATGGCGATGAGACAATCTACAGGAGTGAGGTGAGCCGCTTGGCCATGTGGTGCAAGGACAACAATCTCCGTCTGAATGTAGAGAAGACGAAGGAGATTATTGTGGACTTCAGGAGAGAGCACACCCAGCATGCTCCACTATCTATTGACGGTGCTGCAGTGGAGAGGGTGAGCAGCACCAAGTTTCTGGGTGTGCACATCTCTGAAGACCTGTCCTGGAGCAACAACACCGCATCACTGGCCAAAAAAGCCCAACAGCGTCTGTACTTCCTCCGCAAACTGAGGAGAGCAAGAGCCCCGGCCCCCATCATGCACACTTTCTACAGAGGCACCATCGAGAACATCCTGACCAGCTGCATCACCATGTGGTACGGCGCCTGCACCATATCTTGCTGCAAGACTCTGCAGCGCATCGTGAGAGCAGCTGGGAGGATCATTAGTGTCTCTCTTCCTTCTCTATCGGATATCTATAACTCCCGCCTCACCCGCAAAGCCATCAGAATTGCAGGTGACCCTATCCACCCATCTCACAACCTCTTCAGTCTGCTGCCATCGGGGAGGAGACTGCGGAGTCTCCGGGCCAAAACCAGCAGGCTCAAGTACAGTTTCTTTCACCAGGCAGTCGGGAGGCTCAACTCCCTCCCTGTTCTGCCTAGTGTTGCCACCTGTCCCGGTTTTTCCTGATTGTCCCGGATTTTCATGGTCTATCCCGGAAAAAAAAAAAAAAATACGGGACACTGAATGTCCCGGTTTTTTGTACATGATGGGCAAAATGTGTATTTCAACTTGCGAGCCAGCTGAGAACCAGTTTGCTTTTCCATAGCTCGCCGTGCTAGGCGGAGCCACGTCATTACGTCGCTGAATACGTCATTACGTCGCTGTATACGTCACTTACGTCGCTGTATATGTCAGTTACGGCGCTACGTTTAAATAAACTTTGGCGCGAATATCAAAGCAAAAACAACACGGAAGAAGCAGCAGCAACAACAACAATAATAATAATAATGGCTGACTTTGCGTTTGTACAGCTGCTGCTTCTCGTCGCTTAAAAATGGCGATCTTTCGCGATCTTGTTATTGTTGTTGGTCTTAACAACTCCGCCCCCCCACTGACGTAAGCGGTTCTTTCCTCTGGCCCAGCAGAGAGTTGGTGCTAGCCTGGAACCGGCTTGGACTGATAAAAGAAGACTCTCTGTTGCAATGGTGAAGGCTGAGCTTCAAGTCAGGCTAAACTTTCAGTTGTCCTGTACTGAGTTCAAGACATTCATTGAAAATCAGCCAGGACTCATAGCAGCAGCAAAGAAAAACACCAAATATAAATGGAAGATTAGGTAAGGTTTTGGTGAATTAAATGAAATAGTGTAGTGTAGTACATACTCCTTTATGTACTGTATGTGCCCAGTTATATCAGTTCCATGTCCTCCTATGTATTTGTTTAGCCAAGAGCAGCAGAGGCACAGGCAAGCACAAGCAAAGCACACACCACACTCTAAGCAATCAGGTAAGCTGTTTGACACTACACCTTACATTGTTACATTCAGGTATTCTTAGGTACAATGAAAAATTAATTATTTATTTTTATTCCACATAAGCAAACAAACAGAACTTAATTATGTATTCCCCTTTTACCTGTGCCCACTACTGCCCCCAGGTGTCCACAACCAAAAACTGTTGGAAATAAACCAAAATAATGAAGACCTGCTATATTATGTAAATCAATTAACTAAACAAATAACTAGCAAAAGCGTCATTTTTACTAATTAGAGCAATACAATTTCAGTGTAGAAGGGCGATTTTTGTCTTGGGTTAGATGTGCGAAGGGCGCTGTTGCTTACAAGCAAAAAGGTCGATTGGATGGTCGAAATGTCCAGGATTTTTGTCAGACACAGGTGGCAACCCTAGTTCTGCCCCTCCTCCCCTGTCTGCCCCCTGCCACAGATTCTGCTCGCACTCCCCCCTGGCCCCCCTTCAGCATCTGACATGTCATCCTCACAGTTTCTCCCACCCAAACACACACACACACACACACACACACACACATCTCAACGTTCATTAACACACTGAACTCAGGGCCTGCACATCTCACTTTACCTCGCTCATTTGCACTATTCCGCACTACCTCACCTTAACAGCTGCTAGTTTGTTTATACTGCTTATTTCATGTTTACCTGCTATACCTTAAGTGCCCTTGACTGTTTGTTTATTTGCACCAATTTACGTGTGTGTGTGTGTGTGTGTGTGTATATATATATATATATATATATATATATATATATATATATATGAGTGTTTAGTCTATGTCTAGTTCTTATCTAGAGTGTTTATACTGTTTATATTGTTTGTTTGAGTGTTTAGTCTGTCTAGTTCTCATCTAGTGTTTATACTGTTTATATTGTTTGAGTGTTTAGTCTATGTCTAGTTCTTATCTAGAGTGTTTATACTGTTTATATTGTTTGTTTTTTCAATTATTCTATTTTTATTTATTGCATTGCCTGTTTGCACCATGGGTCAGAGAGGACTGAAATTTCATCTGTGCTGTATGTCAAGCATGTATAGCATATTTGACAATAAAGTTGACTTGACTTGACACTTAAAGAGACGCTTCAAATGAATCATATGACACTAGGAATCAGAGAGATGTTGCACTTGAGGTCAGATAATGTAGGCTATTGGGCTATTTTTAGGTTTTTAAATGATACAGAAATTATGAGGAGAATTTAGCACAATAGTGAAGAAAACATTCTGATTCACACTTCAGTCCAGAAGGCGGCGGTAAAGAACCTAAAAGCTGTTTATCATAAAACAATAACGAAGAAGAGGATCAGGAGGGAGGAGGAGGAGTCTGAAGGGAGACGGTTGGCAACAGCTGGACTGTGACTGGTCAGGAGATGGAGGATGGAAGTGGCGATTCAGGAAGTGAGAGAGGAATGTTTGAGTTTGGTGGCGCCAATGCTCAACAGAGCGAGGCGTGGAAATTTTATCGACAGAAAAAGAGGAAAAAACCAGATACTGTGCACTCTAGATCTGATTCAGAAAGGTATGAAAGGGAAAGTCCTAAGGTTTTATTAAGTTGATGCAGACGGATACCACTTTTAAAGAGTGGAATCCAATCCAACTCACGAAGGGTTTAAACAAGGAAATGGGAGAGATAAGGAGTACAAAGGTTTTGCAGAATGGACAGTTGTTAGTATTGTGTAATAATGCCGAGCAATATGAGAAAGCTTTAAAGGTACAAAAGATCAATGGAAAGTCTGTACAGTGTTCAAGGGCTAATGATCAAAAGCTCACCAGAGGTGTCATTACAGGAATTCCAACTGATATAACTGCAGAAATGCTGAAAGAAAAAAGTTAAAGTGAATGCAATTAAGCGTCTTAAGATGAAGAGAAATGGTGGAATCTGTGACAGCCTGTCTGTAATGATTACATTTGAAGAGAAGGAACTACCGGATAAAGTGTTTGTTGGATTCATGTGTTATACGGTGTTAAACTATACATCCCACCACCACTCCGGTGTTATAAATGCCAAAGGTTTGGGCATGTAGCAGCTGTATGTAAGGGCAAGATGAGATGTAGCAAATGTGGTGGAGAACACAAGGCAAGGCAAGTTTATTTATATAGCGCATTTCATACACAGTGGCAGTTCAATGTGCTTTACAGAGGTAAAAGCAAAACAGTAAACAATAGAAAATAAAATTACATAAAATAAAGGGGGAAGAAGAGAAAAAAGAAACAATAGTAGAAATAAAATAATAAAATGAAGTAAAAGTTCAGTAAAAACAGCAGAATAAAAGTTAAGTAAAGTTTAAAACATGCAGAGACTGTAAAACAGTGGCGTGCACAGACATTTTGGGGGGCAAGTGCTCTGGGGGGAAAAAGGGCACTTTTTTGCGCATGTGGAACACCTTATTATAAAAGTCTGAGATTTAACCCTCCTCTTGTGTTCGGGTCGCCACTGACCCGTTTTAGTTTTTAAAGGTGTAAAACAACCACTTAATTTATTACATCAAGGCTTTTTGACTTTGCCAGGAATCTCTAGTTGAACAAAGTAGAAAAAGACATTTTTGTTTTCCTAAATCTGAAAATGGTCTAGCAAAAAATATAATACTTATGTGCAGTTGTTTCTGTATGCGACGGGCTACTTCACAACAAAATAATTACAGCTTGGGCTTAGAGGGCAAACAATACATTTTCACTCGATTCATGTGTTACCTGGCTGGTGGGGCAGGGGAAGAGCTGACTGACTGCCCAATGTGTTGTCTGCGCTACGACAAGGTCGTGGCTTCCAGGACGCTATGCTGCTGCAACCTCACATTGAATGCACTGCACGCTTGTTCACGTGACAGAGCAAGAGAGACAGAGGTCCGGTGTGTGTGCGGAGGGGGCACACATCGGGACATTATTTTCACACACGCTTTTAATGCCGCGGCTTTTCTAAAAGATCATGTAGACCTTGGCCTCAGTAAACTGTTAAAAAAAAAATTCAAAAGGGCACTTTTTTGGGCAGAGGGCAGAGGGGCAGGTGCTTGAGCACCACCTCGTGTCTATCTGTGCACGCCACTGCTGTAAAAGTTAAGTAAAGTTTAAAACATGTAAAGATGATGATATTTATCAGTTAGCAGAAAGCATCTGAAAACAGCTTGGTCTTTAGTCTAGATTTGAAGCTGCCAACAGCAGGAGCATTTTTGATGTCCTCTGAGAGTTGGTTCCATAGCTGTACTGCATAGTAGCTAAAAGCTGCTTCACCACACTTTGTTTTAACAACAGGTTTTACCAGTAAATTTTGCTGCTGCGATCTGGTAGATCTGATTGGGTTAGGCTGCTGCAACATATCAGAGAGGTAATTGGGCCCTGTACCATTTAGAGATTTGTACACCAGCAGCAATGCTTTAAAGTCAATTCTGTAGCTTACTGGAAGCCAGCGAAAGGACCTTAGAATTGGAGTAATGTGCTCCGTTCTTTTTGTTCGTGTGAGAACCCTAGCCGCTGCATTTTGAACCAGCTGAAGTCGTTTGATGGTCTTTTTTGGCAGGCCTGTGAAAAGGCCATTGCAGTAGTCAACCCTACTAGAGATGAAGGCATGTATCAGTTTTTCCAGATCATTTTTTGACATACCGGTAAGTCCTCTTAGTTTGGAAATGTTTTTTAGGTGATAAAATGCCAATTTCGTGATTGCTTTCATGTGACTGTCAAAGTTTAGCTCGCTGTCAATGAAAACACCAAGATTTTTAACCATATCTTTTGTTTTAATCCCCTTTGTGTCAAGAATAGTGGTAATCCTGAGTCTTTCATCTTTTTTCCCAAATAGAATTACTTCTGTTTTATCTGTGTTCAGCTGAAGAAAATTTTGTGACACCCAATCTGTGGTTGGTTGAAGAGAGCAACTGGACTTGCTTGAAGATTCTTGAAAACGTTTCGCCTCTCATCCTAAACGAAATGTTTTCAAGTATCTTCAAGCAAGTCCAGTTGCTCTCTTCAACCAACCACAGATTACTATGTACCTGGATGACTGAGATTCTTCACAGATATGTTTGTGACATCCAGTTGTTGATTTGGTCGATACACTGGTAGAGACATTCAAGGGGGGCATAATCATTAGGTGATAGAGCAAAATAAATTTGGGTGTCATCTGCATAGCAGTGATACAAAATTGAGTTGTTCTTGATAATTTGTCCAAGTGGGAGCATATAAAGTTTGAATAGTAATGGTCCAAGGATCGACCCCTGGGGGACACCACAGGTCAAGGACATTGATGTTGAGGTACAATTTCCCATGGTAACAAAGAAGCTTCTATCTTTTAAGTATGATTTTAACCAATTGATAACTTTCCCAGTCAACCCAACCCAGTGTTCAAGTCAATATAGCAGTATGTTGTGATCAACAGTATCAAAAGCTGCACTGAGGTTCAGTAACACCAGGACCGATGTTTTGCCTGCATCAGTATTAAGACGTATGTCATTTATAACTTTAATCAGTGCTGTTTCAGTGCTGTGATTGGCACGAAATCCTGACTGAAAGTTATCAAAACAGCTGTTTGATATCAAGAAGGCAGTTAATTGATTGAAGACAATTTTTTCAAGGATTTTCCCGATGAATGGTAGATTTGATATTGGCCTGTAGTTGTTCAATACTGAAGCATCCAGATTATTCTGTTTAAGTAGGGGCTTTACAACGGCTTTTTTCAGGGACGCAGGAAAAATGCCAGTCTCTAGGGATGTATTTATGATCTGAAGCACATCTGTAATTATAAGGTGAAGAACAGACTTAAAATAGTTGGTGGGCAGAATGTCCAATTCAGATGTTGAGGAACTGAGATTTTGTACAGTTTTTTCAAGAGTTTCGTAATCAATCAAACAATTCTGACATTGTGTTGAAATTGTCTGTCTGTGTCACTGGTGATTGCAGCTTTTCAGTTATTTGCAACTGAGAAATATCTCATCTCATCTCATCTCATTATCTCTAGCCGCTTTATCCTTCTACAGGGTCGCAGGCAAGCTGGAGCCTATCCCAGCTGACTACGGGCGAAAGGCGGGGTACACCCTGGACAAGTCGCCAGGTCATCACAGGGCTGACACATAGACACAGACAACCATTCACACTCACATTCACACCTACGGTCAATTTAGAGTCACCAGTTAACCTAACCTGCATGTCTTTGGACTGTGGGGGAAACCGGAGCACCCGGAGGAAACCCACGCGGACACGGGGAGAACATGCAAACTCCGCACAGAAAGGCCCTCGCCGGCCCCGGGGCTCGAACCCAGGACCTTCTTGCTGTGAGGCGACAGCGCTAACCACTACACCACCGTGCCGCCCACTGAGAAATATTATGAGCAATATTCTGCCGTATTTTATCAATTTTACCTTTGAAGAAGGATGCAAACTCATTGCATTTATTAACTGAGAGAAGTTCAGGTGCTAATTGTGGTGAGGGATTAGTTAGCTTCTCTACTGTTGAAAATAGCACATGGGCATTGTTCATATTCCTGTTGATGATGTTGGAGAAGAAAGACTGTCTTGCTTTACCAATTTCATAATTATATTTACAAAGCATCTCTTTATGGATTTGATAATGGATGTGAAGTTTAGATTTGCGCCATTTTCTTTCAGTCTTCCTACATTCCCTCTTTAGCAGTTTAACAGCTGGGTATTGCTTCCATGGTGCTTTCTGCTTTTCATTGACTCTCTTGATTTTGAATGGAGCAATATCATCCATAATTTGGGTCATATTTAAATTGAAAATTTCCAGTAAGTCGTCTACAGAGTCTGACATTTTAGTTGAGATCTGAGAGAGAGCTTGCTCAAAGAGAACACGTGTTGTCGTTTATGACTCTCCTACCCATAGTCATTGAGCTGTTCTGAATGTGAGGGGACATAGAAACATCAGAGAAAACACAGAAATGATCAGATAAGGCCAGGTCAACAACAGTAGTAGAAACAGTAAGACCCTTTGCGATAACGAGGTCAAGGGTATGACCACGAGAGTGGGTCGGCCCCTGTACATGTTGTACTAGGTTGAAGTTGTCAATAAGTGCAAATAGTTCTCTGGCATAAGTGTTTTCAGGATTATCTACATGCAAGTTAAAATCCCCAGATATAATAAGACAGTCAAACTCTAAGCAAATGACTGACAACAGTTCACCAAACTCTTCCAGAAAAACTTTGGCTGAATGTCTCGGAGGCCTGTAAGTAGTTAATAACAATATGTTAGGAGAGCATGTAACAAGTGCACATAAGTGTTCAAAGGATGTAAAATCACTAAGTGAGGACTGTTTACATTGAAAAGAGGCTTTGAATATATTTGCGATCCCTCCACCTTTCCCATCTCGGGTAGCACTCATGAAATTAAAATTTGGGGGAGCTGCTTCAATAAGGGTGGTAGCACTCTTTGCTTGATCCAGCCATGTTTCAGTTAGAAGCAAAAGATCAAGACTGTGTTTGCAAATAAGATCATTAATTAAAAATGACTTGTTTGAAAGTGATCTAACATTCAGAAGAGCTAGCTTTACAGAAAGTCTAGAAATAATATCCGCTTGGGCACTCTGATGTTGTTTTGAAACAGGAAGGAGACTAGACTGGTTTACCACCTTGGTTAAATATACTCCATGTTTTCTATTTCTTATCAACACAGGAATAGAGAATGGCATAGGCATATTGGGTCCCAGCTTGTTTTCAAAACTACGCCCAATGCAGGGACCCACAGCACATCATACAAGACTCTCTGTATATTCCATGAGGTTGGGAGGGGGAAGGATTGGAGATGTCATGTATTTTTTAGTTGGTGAAAAAGATTGGTAGCCAGCTGAAAGTCCTGGGTGAACACAGTTCAGTCTGTTGGTTGATTTTCGATGAACTGGGTACACTGCTTGTCGCGAATGATTTGGGCTGGAAAAAAAGAGAGTGCAGCCATTGGCAGCAATCTCTGCATACTTTTAGGGAAATCCAACAAAGTCAGAAGAAATCCAACAAAGTCAGAAGAGCGAGCCTGAGATTGGGTCTTTGCTGAGGTCTTTGTGAGTGTCTCCATGACTGTCTCTGTGGTGACTGTCTCCCTGACAGTCTCTGTGATACTTGCATGGGGTCGAGATGTGGATGATGCAGCCTTGGCATGATTGTCTTTGGTCAGGTCCTCAATAGGGATGGGCGATGCAGATATCTGTGGCTGCCCATTGTTAACAACATGTTCACATTCTCCATGTGATCGTTGATGTCCTTGGCAGTCTGCCCCAGATGGCCGTGTGTCCTTGTTGAAGCATCTCTGCTGTGCTTGCATGGGTAATTGTTTTGACTTTGCAGAGGTATTGTTGATATCTGTAACTGGGTCAGTCTGTGAGCACTTATCAGCAGTTCTGCTCAATGTTGGCTGAGAAAAGAATGCATGCTGGAGAGAGAGGCTGTAGTGATCAGCTAAAACTTTGATCCCAATCCGGCTGAGTTCAGTGGTATTTGGCTTGAAGAATTCTCTGCGATTCCAGAAAAGGTTAAAATTGTCTATGAAGTTCATACCAAATGAAAAACAAGTTTTTCCAAGCCAGGTGTTAAGATTGAAGAGTCTAGTAAATGCAAAGCTTCCCCTTGCAGGGAGTGGGCCACTGATAAAAGATTGTATTCTAGTCTTATAGAGGTCAGAAAAACGTTTTCTGAAATCATCTTGGGCAAACAGCTGTTCTCTGAAAACATTTGCTCCCACATGCACAACAATACGTTTGATAGTTTTATGCTCGGACATGAGTTTCAAAATGCTGTCTTTGGTGTCAGAGATGGATGCATTTGGAAGGCAACAAATAATCACCCCATGTCCTTTTAAATGTCTTACAGTGGAATCACCAAGAACAAGGGTTGTGGGACATGTTTTCCGTTTAGGCCAAGTTTAATGACCTTGAGGTTATCAGAGGTCATATGTCGTTTTACAAATGAAAAATGAATTCAGCACCCAAACATTTAACAAAGAAGGCCATTTGCTAACTTCATTAATCATTTTAGTACATTTCATTCCTTAGAAAGCTGAGAAACTGGGTTCAGCTGAGACGTTTACAGGCCCAAAGTTCAATGACCTCTAGAGGTCAACAGAGGTCAGAGCTCGGCATATTGCAGATTTGAATTCGGCACACCCAAATTGACAAAATAAGACTGTTTGCCGACTTTGTCTCAAAAATGCCTTTAACTCCTTAAATAAGCACTTTTTTGAATTTTGGTACCAGTCTAAATGACTTCCCTTACGATAGGGCACTTGAGTTTTTTTTCAGGAAGCCACGCAGAATTAAATGTTCTGATAGGGCATGCAGGCTTTGCACCAATTAGGGTAATGCTTTTTCATTATTGTTAGTTGCCTTGGTGTTACCTTAAGTGGTTTCTTACATCTAATTATGATATTTTATTATTATTTTGTTGTTACATTATACTATTTTTCATTTTAGTATTGGTTAAGTGTTGAGTTCAATATTTAAAATAAAAACCTCCAGCTTGTTCTTTTGCACTTTATTCCTTGAATGTCAACTAAAGAATGATTGAAAGATTGCCACCAAAAAGGTAAAAAACTAAGGTAAAAACTAAACTTTAACTTCAATTTTGGTGAGTAATTTTCATAAATTTAAAAAGACAGGTTTTCCACCAACATCAAGCCCAGCAAACTAATGGCCTGCCCTGTAATCTAAAGTTGGGTCGAGGAATGAAACCAGGCAGGGTTCTGGTAAAAATTGTTTTAGCTGTCTTCTCTTAAAGAACTTAAAATAATTTAGATTTAGGGGTGGGCGATATGGCAAAAATGTCATATCACGATTTTTTAACATAAAAAATCGAAATCGAGATTTTATCATGATCTTCCATCGAAAAAAACAAAAACAGGCATTTTGGGGCTACAAACCTTTCTGAACAGATTTTAATGAAATAGTAGCAATTTTGCATGTGCAAACATTGTAAACGCACTGATAACACTGATAAAGTGCACTATTGGTTGTGAAGACAACAACACTAAGTAAACATCACTCTGATAAAGTGAATATCCTCACTCTGATAAAGTAAACATCACTCTGATAAAGTGCATTCTTAGAATATAAAAAAAGAAAGTAAAATATGACATGTTGAATAACACACAGTCTTCGGTTATTTTGAAATGATTTAAGTATCAAAACACCAAATAGCTTTTTGAAAATGGTCCAGACTGGTGGTGGGAAGCTTCTGCATAGCTTTATTGTGGCTGTTTGAATGTTGCTAGCACCAGCATCTTGTGCTCGAAATGTAGTTTATATTTAAAGAAGCTTCCCCAAACTTGACAGCCAGAGACCTCTGCCCACTCCCCAAAGAACCAGCGCGGGCACGGCGCGCCAGCCCCGCGCCTCGGGACATACAGTGGTGCTTGAAAGTTTGTGAACCCTTTAGAATTTTCTATATTTCTGCATAAATATGATCTAAAACGTCATCAGATTTTCACACAAGTCCTAAAAGTAGATAAAGAGAACCCAGTTAAACAAATAAGACAAAAATATTACACTTGGTCATTTATTGAGGAAAATGATCCAATATTATATATCTGTGAGTGGCAAAAGTATATGAACCTCTAGGATTAGCAGTTAATTTGAAGGTGAAATTAGAGTCAGGTGTTTTCAATCAATGGGATAACAATCAGGTGTGAGTGGGCACCCTGTTTTATTTAAAGAACAGGGATCTATCAAAGTCTGATCTTCACAACACATGTTTGTGGAAGTGTATCATGGCACGAACAAAGGAGATTTCTGAGGACCTCAGAAAAAGCGTTGTTGATGCTCATCAGGCTGGAAAAGGTTACAAAACCATCTCTAAAGAGTTTGGACTCCACCAATCCACAGTCAGACAGATTGTGTACAAATGGAGGAAATTCAAGACCATTGTTACCCTCCCCAGGAGTGGTTGACCAACAAAGATCACTCCAAGAGCAAGGCATGTAATAGTCGGCGAGGTCACAAAGGACCCCAGGGTAACTTCTAAGCGACTGAAGGCCTCTCTCACATTGGCTAATCTTAATGTTCATGAGTCCAACATCAGGAGAACACTGAACAATAATGGTGTGCATGGCAGGGTTGCAAGGAGAAAGCCACTGCTGTCCAAAAACAACATTGCTGCTCGTCTGCAGTTTGCTAAAGATCACATGGACAAGCCAGAAGGCTATTGGAAAAATGTTTTGTGGGCGGATGAAACCAAAATAGAACTTTTTGGTTTAAATGAGAAGTGTTATGTTTGGAGAAAGGAAAACACTGCATTCCAGCAGAAGAACCTTCTCCCATCTGTGAAACATGGTGGTGGTAGTATCATGCTTTGGGCCTGTTTTGCTGCATCTGGGCCAGGACGGCTTGCCATCATTGATGGAACAATGAATTCTGAATTATACCAGCGAATTCTAAAGGAAAATGTCAGGACATCTGTCCATGAACTGAATCTCAAGAGAAGGTGGGTCATGCAGCAAGACAACGACCCTAAGCACACAAGTCGTTCTACCAAAGAATGGTTAAAGAAGAATAAAGTTAATGTTTTGGAATGGCCAAGTCAAAGTCCTGACCTTAATCCAATGGAAATGTTGTGGAAGGACCTGAAGCGAGCAGTTCATGTGAGGAAACCCACCAACATCCCAGAGTTGAAGCTGTTCTGTGCGGAGGAATGGGCTAAAATTCCTCCAAGCCGGTGTGCAGGACTGATCAACAGTTACCGCAAACGTTTAGTTGCAGTTATTGCTGCACAAGGGGGTCACACCAGATACTGAAAGCAAAGGGTCACATACTTTTGCCACTCACAGATATGTAATATTGGATCATTTTCCTCAATAAATAAATGACCAAGTACAATATTTTTGTTTCATTTGTTTAACTGGGTTCTCTTTATCTACTTTTAGGACTTGTGTGAAAATCTGATGATGTTTTAGGTCATATTTATGCAGAAATATAGAAAATACGAAAGGGTTCACAAACTTTCAAGCACCACTGTAATTTGCCACGAGGCGCGCCACGGGGCTCCGCTTAGGTTTCGTTTCTATCCCGGGCTCCAGCCCGACTTTACAGTGCCTCGGGACGAAGAGCCACGGTGCTCGGCTTTAGTTTCGTTTTCCCATCGGCGGCTCCAGCCCCACTTTGGACGCCCGTAGCTCGGGCAGGGGAGGTCCCAGCCTCCCCAAGCTTAGAATGTGTAGATTCCATTTCTGACGACAAATTCCGTTTCAGATGCATAATTCCGCGATTTCTGTCCGTTTTCCGCGATCGCGGATTTTCAGTCCCTCTACAGGTTAAGGACGTCTTGCGTCTGCCGCGTTGGCGGGAACCAGCATAGAACGTCAAGTTATTGTACCCAAAGGGAAAAAAAAAGTTATTGCGCTCATTGGCCAAGGCGATCTATACGATTTCTCCACTTTGGCAGATCGTCTGCGATCTTCTACTCATTCTTATTCTTAACGATTTTATATCGGCAGATCGCACACCCCGATTTAGATTGAACTGAATAATCTCAAATGCTTCTTGTAGCTTTAAAATAGTCCCAGCAGGTGACTCTGAAGAAAAATACTGTGTTTGAACACCGCCCGCTGTAAACGCTTTGCATACACCCCAATGACCAACTCCACCGACCGCCACGACACCACCATGCACGATTCCCTCATCGGCACAGTGGAGCACCACAAATTGCTACCTGGTCTGTGGGAAACACTGAATTGCATGCCATCACTCAATTTTGGTCACCGTTGTCAGGTCTACTCATCAGTGGTGGATCGGACTTGAGCCTGGCATGAACCACTCCGACATGCTATAATGACACCAATCTATCACCAGCCAATCAGGAGACTTAATCAAACGCATCCCCCGCCTACTTGTGTCCGCGTCTGAGACATTGAATTTCCATAGAAGGAGGGAAGAAGTTGACTGAGGTAAGACTGTGTGATAAATTAACGAACGAATAAGATAGGAATTTCAACATATAGGGCTTAAGTTTGTTACCATTAAATAAGCATTGCTTGTACAGTAGGGTGCATCAGTTGCCCTCACTTTCATAAAATCTGATGCATTTTTGTTTGGGTGTTCCTTTTCACCAATAAAGACCTCCTGTAAAATTTTTTGACCATATTCAAAAGTCTAATGGTGGCACCATGAGGTTCATTTTTTTGCCAAAAAACACTTTGTAGCAGTTCAGTGTTCATGGGTGGAGCACAGAGGACGGCAGGACAGAGATCAGGTTTGACAGCTCGATTTATTATTACACTTTTCAGCCTAATAATTAGGTGTACTTTTCAGACACACACACGTTCAGCAAGCAAGCGCCCCTCGGCTCTCACTCTCCCTCCTTAAGTAGGGCGCGGTCACTGGGAAGACACAAAGGTTAATTGCTCTCAGGTGTAGTGGATCTGCCACTCACCTTCCCTGACTCCGCCCTCCTGTCACAGACCGGCGCTTGACCATACCCCCACCGCCCGACTCAGGCCGGGCGGCTGTCCGGCCTGCAGCCGACTCCCCCCCCCCCCTTGGCGGGAGAGGAAGTCCGCCACGACCATCTGCGCCCCTGGCCTGTGGACCACCTTGAAATTAAAGGGTTGGAGTGCCAGATACCAACGGGTGATCCGCGCGTTGGCATCTTTCATGCGGTGGAGGCACTGGAGGGGCGCGTGGTCCGAACAGAGGGTGAAAGGGCGCCCCAGCAGGTAGTACCGGAGGGCGAGGACCGCCCACTTGATGGCCAGACACTCTTTCTCTATGGTGCTGTAGCGCCCCTCACGCACCGACAGCTTCCTGCTTATATACAGGACGAGGCGGTCCTCCCCCTCCACCTCCTGGGACAAAACCGCCCCCAGCCCTCTGTCCGACGCATCGGTCTGCAACATAAAGGGGAGAGAAAAGTCAGGGGAGTGTAGAAGTGGCCCCCCACACAGTGCAGCCTTTACCTCTGAAAAAGCCCGCTGGCATTGCTCTGTCCACTGGACCGGATCTGGTGCCCCCTTTTTAGTGAGATCAGTCAGCGGGCTGGTGACGTCCGAATAATTAGGTATAAACCTACGATAATAGCCAGCCAGCCCCAGGAACTGTCTCACCCCCTTTTTGGTCTTGGGCCTCGGGCAGGCCGCAATCGCTGCGGTCTTGTTAATTTGGGGACGCACCTGCCCGTTGCCCAAGTGGAAGCCCAGATACCGTACTTCCACCCGCCCAATTGCACACTTCTTTGGGTTGGCTGTGAGACCCGCTCGCCTCAGCGACCTAAGGATGGCCCTTAGATGTTCCAGGTGCCTCGGCCAGTCA
The DNA here is from genome assembly GCF_027579695.1 of Neoarius graeffei. Classification (NCBI taxonomy): domain Eukaryota; kingdom Metazoa; phylum Chordata; class Actinopteri; order Siluriformes; family Ariidae; genus Neoarius; species Neoarius graeffei. The sequence goes on from NC_083573.1 coordinate 100,926,985, forward strand.
TTACTATATATAATGATGTCATCCAGATAGGCGGCCGCATAGGTGGCGTGGGGGCGGAGGACCCGATCCATCAGCCGCTGAAACGTAGCGGGCGCCCCAAACAGCCCAAACGGAAGTGTGACGAATTGGTGTCACCCAAAAGGTGTGGAAAAGGCCGTTTTTTCTTGGGATAGTGGAGTCAAGGGGATCTGCCAATATCCCTTCGTCAAATCCAGTGTCGAGTAAAAGCGAGCCGTGCCTAGTCGATCGAGCAGCTCGTCAATACGAGGCATTGGGTACACGTCAAATTTAGACACCGCGTTGACTTTCCTATAGTCCACACAGAACCGGACCGACCCGTCGGCCTTGGGTACCAAGACCACCGGGCTGCTCCAGTCACTGTGGGACTCCTCGACGATGCCCATTTCGAGCATGGTCTGAAGTTCTTCCCGAACCACCTTTTTTTTTTGTGTGTTCGGGTAGCCTGTAAGGGCGGCTACGCACTACCACCCCCGGGGGCGTCTCGATGTGGTGCTCTATGAGGTTAGTGCGACCGAGCAGGGGCGAGAACACATCCGAAAACTCGGTCTGCAACTGGGCGACCTCCGTGAGTTGGGTCGGGGAGAGGTGGTCTCCACAGGGGACCGGAGAGGTATGTGATGCCAATCCCCCTTTTTGAACCTCCAGCCCCAGCTCCGCCTTCTCCGGAACCACCGACACCAATGCCACGGGGACCTCCTCGTTCCAGAGTTTAAGCAGATTGAGGTGGTAAATCTGTAGCGCCCCACCCCTGTCCGTTCGCCTCACCTCATAGTCGACGTCCCCGATTCTCCGTGTGACCTCAAAGGGTCCTTGCCACTTGGCGATCAATTTGGAGCTCGACGTGGGCAGCAGTACGAGTACTTTATCTCCCGGAGTGAAAACTCTAAGGCGCGTACCCTTGTTGTACAGGCGGGCTTGCCGTTCCTGGGCCTGCCGCAAATTCTCCTGAGTTAGGTGGGTGAGCGTGTGGAGTTTTGCGCGCAGGTCCATAACGTACTGAATTTCGTTCTTGCTTTGTGAAGGTCCCTCCTCCCAATTTTCCCGCAGCACATCTAGGATGCCGCGCGGCTCACGCCCATATAATAATTCGAACGGGGAGAACCCCGTGGAGGCTTGGGGAACCTCTCGCACTGAGAACAGCAAGGGTTTGAGCCACTTATCCCAATTACGTGCGTCCTCACTTACGAATTTTTTTAATAATAATTTTGAGGGTGCGGTTGAACCGTTCAACTAAACCGTCCGTTTGTGGGTGATACACGCTGGTGCGGATCGGCTTAATCCCCAATAACCCATACAGTTCGCGCAGTGTCCGTGACATAAACGTAGTGCCTTGATCAGTCAGAATCTCTTTCGGGATTCCAACTCGGGAGATGACGCGGAAGAGCGCCTCTGCAATACCGCGTGCTGAGATATTGCGCAGAGGCACTGCTTCCGGGTATCGCGTTGCATAGTCCGCCAGAACTAATATAAAGCGGTACCCTCGTGCTGACCGATCTAATGGCCCGATGAGATCTATCCCAATTCTTTCAAACGGGCTCTCGATTAATGGAAGAGGGCGCAAAGGCACTTTTGGAATGGCAGCTGGATTTAATAACTGGCATTCGCGGCATGCCGTGCACTACCTACGGACATTGCCGCGAATCCCCGGCCAATAGAATCGGGCCATTATTCGGGCTAGTGTTTTATCCTGCCCCAAGTGTCCAGCCATGGGATTAAAGTGAGCCGCCTGGAATACCAATTCCCGGCGGCTCTTCAGAATTAAAAGCTGCGTGACATGCTCTTTAGTTTGAGTGTCCTGCCTCACTCGGTACAACCTATCCTTCATAATTGCGAAGTAGGGGAAGGACGGGGTGGCGTTCGGCTGGAGCGTTTGACCATCGATTACTCTCACTTGGTCAAAAGCATGTCGCAGAGTCTCGTCTCGCGATTGTTCTAATGGGAAATCCGCGAGAGATTCCCCAATAGAGAGAGGAGGAACCGGCGGCTCCTCACTCTGACGCGGAGATGACGTAGACGGCTCTGCGACAGCTGCTCCCGCCAAAGCGGCACCGGGACCTCCCCCTGTTAAATGGCAGGATCCACTCTTTATTAGGCGTGTCATTAAACCCCGAAATCCCGGCCAATCAGTCCCCAAAATTAAAGAGTGGGTAAGGCGGGGATTAACCGCCGCCTTCACTATAAATTTTTCCCCTCTGAAAATGATGTGGACCGACACCAAAGGGTAGCTGTGAACATCCCCGTGCACACACAACACCTTCACCCCTTGTGCTCCCCCCAATGCCTCGTTTTGAACCAGGTTTTGGCGAATTGAGGTCTGATTACAACCCGAATCCACCAACGCCTGATATGTAGCCCCTTGGACACTCACGGGTATGCGATACGCCCCGGCCCGATCAAGGGCGGCCTCTGGCGCATCGGGGATCCGAACCACCGCGCCCTTTTCCATTGCCGTGCACTGCTGTTGAAGGTGGCCCGGCTCCCCGCAGCGCCAGCAAACCGGCCCGGGCTTTCCCTCTGCACTGGTGATCTGGGGCTCACTCACCTGAGGTGGGGGAGAGACAGACATAGAAGGGAGAAATGGGAGGGCACCGCGGGTGCGGCGGGCCGGCTGGGGTGGCGCCGGCCTCCGCGGAGGGGGAATGGGGCGAGGACGGGACACAGAAGGAGGGGGGGGGGGAGAGAGAGAAGAGATGCCGCCATCTGTTGTCCTGCCGCCGGTACAGCCGCCAAATGGTCCTCCGCCAGCTCGACTGCTTGATCCAGCGACGCCGGGCGGTGGCACCGGACCCACTCCGCGGTTCCTGCTGGCAAGCGCGCGATGAACTGTTCCAGCGCCACCTGGTCGAGGATTCCCTCGGCGTCGCGGTTGTTGGCCCTCAGCCACCGCCAGCAGGCGTCCCGGAGCTGCTGGCCAAACGCGAACGGCCAGCCGACTTCCTCCAAGCGCAGCGCGCGGAAGCGCTGGCGCTGCTGATCTGGAGTGCGCCCCACGCGCTGGAGGACGGCCCGGCGGAGGTCCGCGTAGGCCAGCCGGCGGTCGGTGGGGAGCTGTAGCGTGGCCAGCTGTGCTTCTCCCATGAGCAGGGGGAGGAGGCGCGCCGCGCGCTGCTCCATCGGCCACCCCGAGGCTTCGGCGATTTGCTCAAAGAGCGTGATGAACGCCCCGGGGTCGTCCTGCGGGCCCATCTTGGTGAGGGGAGACGGGCCCGCGGTAGGAGCGCTGGTGGGCCCCGCCGACGCGAGGAGGTGCCGGAACGCCTGGCGATCTTCTTGTTGGGCCAACACCAGGGCCTCGAACCGCTCTTCTTGCTCCTTTCGGAGGGTGAGTAGCGCCTGGTGCTGGCTTTGCTGGGCCGTGGCGAGGGCGTGGATCAGTTCCGCGAACGGGGAGGACTCCATGGGGCTGGGAGGCTGCTGTGCTCCAGGTCCCGGGTTTCGGCACCACTGTAGCGGTTCAGTGTTCGTGGGTGGAGCACAGAGGACGGCAGGACAGAGATCAGGTTTGACAGCTCGATTTATTATTACACTTTTCAGCCTAATAATTAGGTGTACTTTTCAGACACACACACATTCAGCAAGCAAGCGCCCCTCTGCTCTCACTCTCCCTCCTTAAGTAGGGCGCGGTCACTGGGAAGACACAAACACAGGTTAATTGCTCTCAGCTGTAGTGGATCTGCCACTCACCTTCCCTGACTCCGCCCTCCTGTCACAGACCGGCGCTTGACCACGCCCCCGCTGCCACACACTTATTTTATGTTTTCGCGTAAGGTTTGAATCACAATGTTGGACTCCATTTATTGATTTTTTTGTGACCCAGAGAAACATTTGCATGTAATAGGGGCTAGCATATGCATAAGCGGCAAGCTTAAAACCAGGGTTATAACATTGGTAGATAATGCTAGTGACACCCTAAAATAAACCTCCAAATATTTTTAGACATTCTAGACATACTGTCTACAGTATCTAAGATATTTGGTATACTCTATGAGGTGCCATAATATTTCATGAAAAGTGATCGAAATTTTGTCATAAAAGTCGTAAAATAGCAGCTTTTTCCATAACTTTGAGCTCCTGGTGCCACCATTAAACTTTTGAATTGTGTCAAAATATTTCACCTAGTGTGTTTTCTTACCAAAAGGAACATAAAAAGAAAAATGTGTCATGATCGGAGGAACTTTTCATTTTTAGGGGGCAACTGATGCACCCTATTGTACAGTAACGTTATGTCGTTACAACGTTGACCCACTTTTAACATGCCGAGTTCCGACTGTAGCCGGTAACAAATGCTAATTAGCTTGCTGTCAAGTTTTTCCTTTGTCGAGCTTTAAGCGTAAGGTCATGGATGTTACTACTCCTTGTTGCTGCCGTAATATGATACATGATATGTGCTGTTGTCTGTTCATAGCCACTTTTTTTAATCTATGCAGTTAGCATTGTTTTGTTACTAGTATTGTATGTTTCTTTTTGCTGTTTAACCGAAGTGTAACTGCTGCCATCTTGACAAGATCACCATCGCAAGAGATTTTCTCTCATTGTTAAAAACAGAAAAATGCAGGCATATTGTCCAAGGAGCATGCAAAGTGCAAAGACCTTAAATTGCTCTATGTAAATTAGAAAATGGCGCAACTTCCTCTGTAGCCGTCAACAGACAAGCACAGACTTGTCGTGAGTTTTGAGCCAATCACAACAGGGCAGCACTGTGGCCTAAGGTAAAACATGATAGTTTAAGTTTGTTTAAATTACAAAAATGAGTACACCCAATGACTGTCTCATATACTCTTCATATACAATTTTCTTTATTTTTTTGTGCGGCATAAGTCTGAAATTTAACCTGTTATGGTCTTAAAAAGGTCTTAAATTGAACTTGTTCAAGCCTGCAGAAACCCTGTGTGGGATCAGGTGGTGTTACGAGCTGCTTTTTGCCTCTTCCCACAGCTCTTCGGTTGTGGTGCGATCTCTTTCTGTGATGTGCTTGTCCGCCTGAAAATTCTGCTTCCACATCCCTGAGGCATTCAAATTTGTTCTGAAGCCTTATGGGCTGTGGATTAATAGCATGGCTGTGGAGCATGGGTTGCATAGTATCAGAACGAACTGGTGTTGAAGTAATTACTCTTCTGTTTTTATTTTTGGGCCTGCCACCCATCTTGTACCAGTTTTCTGTACTCACATTTTGCTCTGTTAGATCGATGTATTCATCCACTCGATCTGCAATGCCATCGGCCTGTCGGAGTGCAATCTCTGCATTCTCAGCCACTGTTTCTGTACTCCTTTCGTGAGATGTCGCTCTTAGTTCGTCCGTCTTTGGCAGGGCATCAATCTTTGATTCCAGGATAGAAATCCTCTGTTCTAGTTCTGTGCATTTTCTGCAGGATCTTCTGGATTTTTTTGCCCCCTGGCATTTTGTTTTAAAAGCTAACTTATCTTGTAAAGGTGAAAAATAAAATGAATAGTGGAAATTAAGTGAAAAAGTAAAATAAAGATCAAGCAGGAGCAAAGCAAAGAAACGTCCTACTCGCTTAAGTAGGCGGAGCGAAAAAAGTACGAGAACTGTGACAAAGATTACAAACGATGCTGTAACTGCGGTGGTGAACACAGTGCAGCCTATCAAGGTTGCGAGTTTAGCAAGCGAGCTAAAGAGGTGCAGAAAGTTAAAGCTTCCCAAGGTATTAGCTATTCAGAAGCCGCAAAGAAAGTCCCTAGAATCTCACCGTTACTAAAACAAAATGAACGTAGAGAAGTCAATAATGACAAGTCCACTAATAACTGTGAGGGGTGTAAAAAGTTGGAAAGGGATGGTCTAGCTATCAATAAGAGTGACTTTGTGCTCTTTATGGCAGAGATTATTAATTGTTCAGCTCAGAGTCGAACGGAAAGGATAAAGATAATTGTGAGGTCAGCTGAAAAGTATCTGGGTATCAAAGGGTTACTCTGAGAGACAACCAAAGATAATCTAAACACGGATAGTCAATCTTCTCAAGTTATGTCAAGCTATGATTAGTTTAATGCTGTTAATAATATTACAGTGGAATGCCAGAAGCTTGATTACTAATGGTCAAGAATTCAAGAAGTACACTGATAAATTAAAGGAAAAACCTAACAATTTGTGTGCAGGAAACTTGGTTGAAGCCTGAATTAGATTTTATCATTAAGGGATATACTGCAATTAGAAGGGATAGAGGAAATGGTAGAGGAGGAGGAGTTGCAACTTTTATCCAAAATGGAATCAGCTATGGTATGGACTAAAAGAGGCCCAGTGAATATAGTGAACTATTATAATCTTTGTGGGAAGCTAGATGAAAATATCCTGGAAAACATTTTGGAGCCAGTACAAGGTAATATGGTTTGGTGTGGAGATTTTAATTCACACCATCTGCTTTGGTGCAGTGATCACACAGACTCAAAGGGTTATATAATTGAAGAGTTTATTGATAATAAATGTTTGGTATGCATCAACAATGGGGAGGGTACACGATACAGCGGTATCAGCAACACAGAATCGACATTCTTATCTAGCAAGCTAGCAGGTACTAGTTCATGGAAGGTAGTAAAGAAAATTAAAGCCGCAAGCGGCCTCGACGGGCCCTCGCGCCAGCGGCCAAGGGGGGCGGGGGGATGCGTCCCCACGAAATACCTTCCACAGCTTCTTCGGCAAGAGACATTACTCCCACAATGGCGACAAAGCACAGAATTGGACACATGGCAACAATAGGGTCTCGCACTGTACGGTGCTCGGGGGGCGCTATAGAGGCCCTGAGGCCCGCCTGGATCTGGGCTTCTGGTTCTCAGTAGCGGTGGCAGTCTAAGAAAAAGGAGCCAAATTTCGTGCATTGTCGACCATGGCAAGCGCCCCAATAAGGGTCTTGTAAAGAGTTTGCTTGCCAAGTTTGACAAATCAGAAGCTGCAATATCATTTTTGCCATAACCAGCACCCCCAGGGGCGAAAGTGCACAAAATTTGGCGTATATGTCAGGTGAGCTATGAAGAGTTGGCGTATGAAGTTTGATGACAATTGAGTAAATAGAAGATGAGATATAGATTTTTGAAGAATAAATTTTTTGGTTTTTCCCATGTCAGTAGGTGGCGCTATGCTGTACATGAGCGATTATGAGGTGGAAAAATAAGTGTCTACAACAGCAACGTACTATCACAAGGTAGTGGTGTGAAGGAAAAGCATTATGGAATTATTTACCAAAAACCCGTTTTGGAGCAACTGCGTTGGCCAGAAACAGCGCCCCCCATGGACGAAAATTCCCAAAATATGGTATACATGACATGGGAGGTAGTATGAGGGTGGCCGTGGAGTTTGACCAAATTTGAGGAAAGATTGGATTTTTTGCCCAAAAATAGCGCCCCCAGTGGCGAAAGTGCACAAAATTTGGCGTATATGTGAGGTGAGCTATGAAGAGTTTGCGTATGAAGTTTGATGACAATTGAGTAAATAGAAGAGGAGATATAGATTTTTGAAGAATAAATTTTTTGGTTTTTCCCATGTCAGTAGGTGGCGCTATGCTGTACATGAGCGATTATGAGGTGGAAAAATAAGTGTCTACAACAGCAACGTACTATCACAAGGTAGTGGTGTGAAGGAAAAGCATTATGGAATTATTTACCAAAAACCCGTTTTGGAGCAATTGCGTCGGCCAAAAACAGCGCCCCCCATGGACGAAAATTCCCAAAATGTGGTATACATGACATAGGAGGTAGTAAGAGGGTGGCCGTGAAGTTTGACCAAATTTGAGGAAAGATTGGATTTTTTGCCCAAAAATAGCACCCCCAGTGGCGAAATATCACAGAAATTGGGTAACGTCAGAAGCCCAATGAGTGATTTGCGTGTGAAGTATGAGCCGTTTTGAGCAATCAGAAGATTTATGAATTTTTAAGCATGTAAAATTTTGCATCGAAAATTGATTGATGTATAACTTCTGAACGGTTTATGCTACGTGAAACGTATTTAGTAACTTTTGTCAGCCATGTCTGTAGATGATGTGTATCAATTATGGTGACATTCCTATGAACGGTCTAGGAGGAGTTGCGCCGTCTTCGTGCCCATGCATTTCGCACAAAAGTGAAATTACCTCACTTCCTGTTGGGCAGGGCTAATGCATTGGCATTACATTTTTGTCCGGCTTAGTGAGATACATACGCGTACCAAATGGCATGCCACTACTACAAACTACATGGCAACCAGGCACCTTAATGCGGGAGACCAAAATCACAACGACTTAGGGGGTGCTATAGAGGCCCTGAGCCCCGGCCAAGTTTGGGCTTTTGGTTCTGAGTAGCGGTGGCAATTCTCGGAACTGGTGCCAAATTTCGTGCGTTTTCGCCCATGGCAAGCACCCCGAAAATGGCCCAACAGCGGAGAAAAATAAAGAAGAAGACGGAAGAATAATAAGAGTGAACTCTTACAAGAACAATAGGGCCTTCGCCCATAGGGCTCGGGCCCTAACTACAACTGGTAGTGATCATTATCCAGTATTAACTAAAATAGGATTAGAAATGTGCTGTGAAAAGATTAAAAACACCAAGATGGAAAATGCAAACTGGGAAAACTTTCAAGTATTTTGTGCATTAAGATGCCTTAAGCTAAGGGAGGTGAAAGAAATAGATGTTAATGAATTTAATAGTGTGTTGGTTGATGAAATAATATCAGCTGAGGAATCTATACCTAAAGTTAAAGGAAATGGGAGAAGTAAGAATGTTCCATGGTGGAATAAGGATTGCAGTAAAGCAGTCAAGGCAAGAAATAAGCTTTTAAGGATCTTAAAAAGTGTCATTCTCAACATGCTTTGAATATAAGAGAGCTCAGGCAGCTGTTCGGAAAACAATTAAAGCAAGAAAGCGTACCTTTTGGAGGGAATACTGTAATAATATAGGAAGGACTGTGAAGCTGTCTGATGTATGGGGCATGATAAGAATGGGAGGGATTAGAAGGAATCATGAGTTACCAGTCTTGAATAGTGGAAATAGTAGCCATTAATAATCTGGAAAAAGCTGAACTTTTAGCACAAACATTTAGGAAGGTGCACAGCTCTGAAAACCTAACTAAAGAGGCTAGGGCAGTTAGAGGCAACATTTTAAGAAAGCACCCAATAAATGTCTTAATAAGGAAGGAAAGCTCAGAAAACCCATTGGATCTGCCTCTTACTATGTTTGAGTTGAGGAAAGCCATATCTGCCAAACAGACTACTCCAGGGAAAGACATGGTATGCTACAAAATGTTAGCAAATATGACAGACGATACACTAAGGATAGTACTGAGATTATTTAACAGCATATGGGATTCTGGGCATCTTCCATCAATGTGGAAGCATTCAATAATAGTTCCTGTACTTAAGCCAGGGAAAGAACCCTCTGATCCTGGTAGTTATAGGCCTATAGCGTTAACATCACAACTAGGCAAAGTTATGGAGAGGAGAGTCACAGAAAGAATAACCTACCATATGGAAAGTAAAGGACTCTTCTCTCCCTATCAGAGTGGTTTCCGTAAAGGCTGTAACACAATGGATTCAGTCTTATGTTTAGAGTCTGACATTAGGAAGGCTCAGACCAATAAGGCGATAGTAATAGCAGTATTCTTTGACATTAGGGCTGCACGATATTGGAAAAAATTGCGATATGCGATAACATTACTGATTACTGCGATTGCGATATGACTTGCGATATGTAAATTTTTAACAAAAAATATTTTTTAATCACCATCCTGCACTGTACCTGCTATGCCATTAAAAAATGAATGCATTGTTTCCATTATTTTTATTTGGAAAAACGTGGCTACACCTACAATTATGTCCACAAATCCATGAATGTTCAACAATAAACAAAAACCTGAAAACAGCTTAAAGCATTCAAATGAAATTACATTACATGAAATTACATTAAACAAAAAACATAAAATATCAATAAAAATAATATATAAATGGTGAATTCTTGGCTAGTGCAACGGGAAATCAGCCACAACATGGATTACCAACTGTAATACTATAAGAACAAATTGTGTGTGGGTGTGTGCGCGTGTGCACTTACGTTAAGGCAGGTTTTTGGCAAGGAAAACAAGCATGTTCACCTTGCTTGGCTTTAAGCATGTGCGTTCGCATGTCACAATATTCCCTGATGTGCTAAACAGTCTTTCTGAAGGTGAACTGCTTGCAGGTATGCAGAGATACTTTCTGGCCAGTTTACTTAGCTGTGGGAAGTTCACCATGTGTAGTCTCCACCAGGCTAGGGGGTCTGCCTCACTGTCTATGGTAGGAGACAGCAAGTAGCTGTTCAGCTCAGCTTCTATGGCTTGTTCCAGTTGTGCAGAAGGTGAAACGGGGATTGGGGCCTTTTTGAAGAAACTGCCCAGTGATTTTCTTGCTTTCTTTGAAGTGGTGCAAGGTGGATCCACATTCTGGGCCCCAGTATCAGACAGCTGTCCTTCCTACAATACAGAAAATACAGAGTGAAAAAAGTCCCCCACTACATATTGGTCATATGCCATGTTTCAACATTATGCAATAAGCATGTGTAATGAAGAATATAAAGCACCTTCAATGTTGTTGTTTGCATTTCTGCCATAACTCTTGTCTTTCTGTGTGAAACTTTGTCGCTGTGTATATAGTTTGCTTTGAATCTTGGATCCATGAAGCATGCCATATCCAGAAGTTCCTGGGTTGCAGAGTCATCGTATTTACAGATCATGTAGTTCAGAATTTTTATTTTAATGGATCTTGTTAATTCAGAGTCTTCTTGTTTCTCGGCCAGAACGGATGTCTTCAGCAGATGAAGAACTGGTTTCACATACGAAACACTTACATAACTTTCACCTGAGAGTGCATCTGTGAATTCTTCAAGAGGCTGTAATGCCTGATTCACAGATTCGAGCACATCCAGGTCCTGCCAGGTTGGAACCAAATGCCTGGACTTTCTGTCTTCTGAGAGGACGTCTGATAAAGCCCGGTGCTGCTCAAGGACTCTATCATCTTTTGCCTGGACCCCCACCTTGTGGGGCATTCTGTGATGAGAGTGTGTTCTGGGAGGTTGTGCTCCTGCTGTGCCCTTTTCAGAGCCATTTTCATTTTCCAGCTATGGGAAAAATGACTCGCTATCTTTTTGCAAAGTCCAGTTGCTCGAGCAATGCGGCCATCATCTTTTACTGCGTTTTCTAAAGAGAAGGCAGAAGAAAAAAAACGTAGGCAACATGAATGATTAACAGTTTAAAAAACCCAAAAAAATAACCCTACATCATTCCCTAGTCCCTACAAGTAAAATCACTAATTTAATTATTAAAATAGACACTAAACACACCTTAAGTGTGATTTGGTAATTCTGCAATGAATATAGAATCGAAATAACGGTAGAAACTAGCCATAGTATGTGTGCATAGTGCGTAGATAACAGAATATGCCGTGCCTCCACAATCGTCAATGATTTGAACAAGACGATGCTTAAACACTAACTAGTAAATGACAGTAGGGGGAGCCTCCGTAATGTTACAGCTACTCGAATTGGAACCAGAGAGAATAAAATTTGAGCTACGAGCTGGAGGGATGTTAAATTGTAGAGACAAAAATAAACGGTATTAATTCTTGTGGTAGGCCTACAATAGGATACGCACTGATACTGGACCAAAGCCTCCGTAAACAGCGAGGCATTCCATGTGAATTACTACACTATAGGCTGCTATACAACTGTACAATGTGCAATGCAATAAAAATTCTTAATATTGAAAAATTAGTTTGTTACTTTCTTTCTTGTAGGGGCCTACCCTTTTCACAAAACAATACAGTATATGCATAGAAACAAGCAGTTAGAGCTAGGTTACTTACCGATGGCCAGGTGCAGCCTGTGGCCGAAACACTGAAGTCTAAGCCAGCTGTTCAATTCCGTGGCCTTCACTATGTTGGCTCCGTTATCGGTGGTTATACACACACTTGTTGATCTTCGCGTAAATTCCAACTGGCTAATACTTCACGCAATCCGAGCGCTATATTTTCCCCAGTGTGTGCATCTGGGAAGTACATAGTCTCCATGCACCGTGTTTTGAGCTCAAAATCTTGTGTGAGGAAATGGACCGTGAAACTCATGTAGGGCTCTGTATTACGACTTGACCATAGGTCTGTGGTACTCGCGAAGTAGTCAACTCCACTTAATTCAAGCATAACCGATTTTCGACACGTGTCGTACATTTGTGGGATGGCAACTTGAGAAAAGTAGTTCCGCGAGGGAATGAGATACCTTCGGTCAAGTATCCCAATCATGTCCACAAAACCAGCTCCGCTTACTGCACTCATAGGGATCATGTCCTTTGTTAAATAGCGTGCAATGCCCCCCGTTATTTCCTTATGACGCTTAGAATGTTTTTCATAAGGGGTGATGGCTGCAAAGCTCTGCTCAATTGAACTTATTTTAATTTTAGGTGTTAAACTTGGCGTACCGCCTGCTTGTTCGCTACTATTGCTAGCGTGAACCTCTTCATACAATGGTTTGTGTTTGTGCTGTAGGTGACTATAGAGGTTCGTAGTGTTTCCTCTGGTGGTTACTACCATTGTATTACATGTTTTGCAAAATACCTGTGCTTGCAACACGTCGTCTCTCTTGAAACCAAAATACTTCCAAATCAAAAGATGTGCCTTTTCGTTTTGGCACCAGTTCCTCGCACAAGCTTGGCTCGCTACCACCTTCAGCCATCACGACTTCACTCTCTATTAAACCAGTAGGCCATGCATTGCAATTACTTCCGAGGGGGCGGTCTTTTCCCGAACCAGCTGTTGACATTCAAAATGTTCAAATGGCACAGATTATTATGGTAATAATTGGTGATATTTATGGTAATAATTATGGCGTATATCGAAATTTAAGTATTTTTTGCGATATGTCTATTGCAAGCCTTGATTTTGCGATAACGATAGATTTTCGATATATCGTGCAGCCCTATTTGACATAGAAAAAGCCTATGACATGCTCTGGAAGGAGGGTCTGCTAATTAAAGTTAGAGTCCATGGGAATAGGTGGTAAGGCATACAACTGGATTTTGGATTTTCTATTTGACAGGAAGATATAGGTAAAAGTAGGTACAGAGTATTCTGAAATGTATACAGTGGAGAATGGTACACCACAAGGTAGTGTGTGTAGCCCATTATTGTTTAATATCATGATTAATGACATCTTTTTAAACATAGAGCAAGGTATAGGCAAATCCTTATATGCAGATGATGGAGCATTATGGGTCAGAGGACGTAATATTTCACGTCAAAACAAAAATGCAAGTAGCAATAAAGAAAGTGGAAAAGTGGGCAAATAAATGGGGTTTTAGGCTATCAGTGTCAAAGACTCAAGTAATATATGTTTTTCAAGAAGGCGCAAAACCACTCCTTTTTCTTTAAAACTTTATGAATATCCTCTTGAGCAAGTCAAAGCTATCCGATTTCTTGGGGTATGGTTTGACGAAAAGTTAACATGGAAAGTACACATGAGTAAGGTAGGAAACAAGTGTAAAAAGGTTATTAACATCCTTCGCTGTTTATCAGGACAGTCCTGGGGAGCCAGCAGAGCAGCTTTGCTTAATGTATACTGGGCACTTATGAGGTCTGTCTTTGATTATGTCTGCATAGCATATATGTCTTCAGCTGAATCTAACATAAAGGTCTTAGATGTACTGCAAGCTCAGGCTTTGAGGATCTGTAGTGGATCCTTTAAAACATCCCCTGTACCTGCAATGCAGGATGGAAAGGGTGAGATGCCGCTAAGGATTAGAAGAATGCAACTTATGTTAACATACTGGGTTAACCTTAGAGGGCAATCTGCTGATCATCCAGCCAAAAATATTTTAAATGACTGTTGGGAGCATAACAAGTCCAACTTTAGAAGCTTTGGGTGGATAGGTGATGCTAAAGCAGAGAGTTTAGGGCTACATCAGTTGCAGTACACTTCTGTTGTACCTTTATCCTCTATTCAGCCATGGTTTTTCCCATTACCTTCTGTAGACCTGGGCATTCACTTAGAAATTAAAAAGAAACCAAAAGAGGCGACAGTAGAAGCCATAGTGCAGAATTATTTAGAGTTACATTTTCCATGCCGGCGGCACGGTGGTGTAGTGGTTAGCGCTGTCGCCTCACAGCAAGAAGGTCCTGGGTTCGAGCCCCGGGGCCGGCGAGGGCCTTTCTGTGTGGAGTTTGCATGTTCTCCCCGTGTCCGCGTGGGTTTCCTCCGGGTGCTCCGGTTTCCCCCACAGTCCAAAGACATGCAGGTTAGGTTAACTGGTGACTCTAAATTGACCGTAGGTGTGAATGGTTGTCTGTGTCTATGTGTCAGCCCTGTGATGACCTGGCGACTTGTCCAGGGTGTACCCCGCCTTTCGCCCGTAGTCAGCTGGGATAGGCTCCAGCTTGCCTGCGACCCTGTAGAAGGATAAAGCGGCTAGAGATAATGAGATGAGATTTTCCATGCCATACATTCATATTCACAGATGGATCAAAAGATCCAGAAAGAGTGTGCTGGTTCAGCAGTACACATTCCAGCAAATGATGTGAGCATTTTGAAAAGAATAGATGGCAACTTATCTGTTTACACTACAGAGTTGGTAGCGATCTGGTTGGCCCTGGAATGGATAAAAGAAAACAAAAAATTCACAATACTGTCATCATCTCAGATAGTTATTCAGCTCTACAAAGCATACAGTCAGGTAGATCATTCAGGGGCGACCTCATCAATGAAATATACAGCACATTATTCCATCTAGAAGCAGTAGGAATAGTAACTCATTTTCTTTGGGTACCGGCACGTGCTGGTGTTGAGGGTAATGAGCAGGTGGACAAGTTAGCCAAACAAACACTCAAGCCTACAGAGGTAGATTTACTAATCCCTGTGAGTAGGACGGAGGCTAAGGTCCTTATAAAGAATCATGCCAAATCAATCTGGCAGGAATACTGGGATGATAATGAAAAGGACAGCTGTACAACATCCAAAAACAGGTGGACAAAGGAAGACTGGAAGGTAGAAGTAGGAAAGATGAGAGCATGATAACCCATCTAAGAATTGGTCACACAGGGCTTAACGGTACACTAAAAATAGGTAAACATCACACAGGAAACTGTGATTACTGTAGCCAGCTGGAAACAGTAGAGCATGTTTTATTTCACTGCAAACAGTATGAGGAAGAAAGAAGCAACCTTTGTCAGTCATTAAGCACAGTGAAACACAGCAGTTTTAATCTACCTGGCATCTTGGGTAAGGCATCTAGCCATGTATATCATTTTGTTCTCAGATTTCTCAAAGAAACTGGGCTAGCCCAGAGGACATAAGTTTTTTTTTTTTTTTTTTTATTTAATCCAATATCTCCCTGTTCCACACTCCAGCCCAGTTGGTGGTGGTAATGCTCCTTTAAGTTGGTTGCCAACCGCCATAAAACCCTAAAGAAGAGGATCAGGAGGCCCTGGTCTCCATAGTGTGTTCCCCCCCGCCCCCAGAGCAGAAAGTGAAACTCAGCAGCTCCATTTAGTATCCAGGAGAAAACGAACCTTTTCAGGACTATAACACGATGAGTTTTATATGAAGTGACTGGAGTGATGGTGCAGATTTGTGGGCGAGCGTTAGCTCCATGTTGGAACAGACCTTCTTTTTCCTGAAGAGGAAACACACGGAAGAACACTTGCACACTACAAAAGCCACAAACCCTTCTTTGTGTAAAGACTTTTTCCAGACAAGTCCATACTTGTAAGAATCATCTTCAGGTGACACACAAAACAAAATGACTGGCTTTATCCTTAGCTCCTCCCCCAGGACTCCTATAGGGTTTACTGAGTTCAAACAGGTCAACATGTTGCCAGTCCATCTCCGAGTCAAACAGTTACAACTCAGTCACATCCACAACATGTTATATGGTAATGCTCTGAGATATCTCATCTTCTAGAAGTGGTCGGAATACTCGCCATAATACCTGTTCAGGTCCCATGTCCCTTTTTGTTCCTTCTGTAAAGTCATTTGTCCATTCTTCATTTAGGTTTACCGCCATCACTGCCTGGAACCAACTACCAAGTCGGAGTCCAGAAATGTTTCACATAGTTTTAAATCCAGTGTCAAGACTTTTTATTTGATCAATTAGTTAATTCTTTGTCAACATTTTTCTTGAGAGCAGGGAGACGGTAATACTGTTTGTCTATTTCTCTGTTTGAACAACCACAAAGAGTGCAAAAATGAACCATATTTAAGACAGATTAAGTCTTGCTTACACAAAAGACACTGTTTGTCCCCCAGGTGGAATTATCACGTGATGCATGACATCATGCCCAAGGGGTCGATTGGAACAGCAAGAACAATTCTTTTGTTCCTGCTTTACACTGAACACATTTGGGTTTGAGATCAAAAGATGAATATGAGCCGATAGATCAGAATTTCAGCTTCATTTCCTGATCTTTACATCTAGATGTGTTCACCAAGTCAAGTATATTTGTATAGCGCTTTTAACAATAAACATTGTCGCAAAGCAGCTTTACAGAATTTGAATTACTTAAAACATGAGCTAATTTTATCCCTAATCTATCCCCAATGAGCAAGCCTGTGGCGATGGTGGCAAGGAAAAACTCCCTCAGATGACATGAGGAAGAAACCTCGAGAGGAACCAGACTCAAAAGGGAACCCATCCTCATTTGGGCAACAACAGACAGCATGACAATAATATTAACAGTTTTAACATGACAGTTTCGTTGATGTAATAACCTTCATTGATGGGAACTTGAGTGCAAAACTGTTCATGACAACTGCAGTCCTAAAGTTAGCAAGTCAACTGTAGTCCTCAGCCATAAAAGCATTACTGTAAGAGTCCAGAGTGTCCTCCAGGTGGACAACAGAACATGACTGCTTTGGAGGCAGACCACCCAATGGTTAAGTCAGCAAAAGTATTGGGACGGATAGTCTTAAGTAAATGAGGAAAAACAGACGAATTGCCCTTGCTGTTCCAGCGTTTTCAGAGGGGTCTGTATAAACACATGAGATTAAAACTAATCACAGTGGAGACCGATTGATCATCTGACACCAGATAAGGCATTTAATGTCACTTTTCATAAATGTTCCTCAGTTTTGAATTGCTGGCTTTTATCAGGCTTTGTTTTCTTTTTATACAGAAGTCTTGTTACGGCAGCACGGTGGTGTAGTGGTTAGCGCTGTCACCTCACAGCAAGAAGGTCCGGGTTCGAGCCCCGTGGCCAGCGAGGGCTTTTCTGTGCGGAGTTTGCATGTTCTCCTCACATCCACGTGGGTTTCCTCCGGTTTCCCCCACAGTCCAAAGACATGCAGGTTAGGTTAACTGGTGACTAAATTGACCGTAGGTGCGAGTGTGAATGGTTGTCTGTGTCTATGTGTCAGCCCTGTGATGACCTGGCGACTTGTCCAGGGTGTACCCCGCCTTTCGCCCGTAGTCAGCTGGGATAGGCTCCAGCTTGCCTGCGACCCTGTAGAACAGGATAAAGCGGCTAGAGATAATGATGAAGTCTTGTTACTTTCTGCTTATTAGACTGAGATTGTTGAAGAGGTTCTGTGTTAATTCAAACTGGATATACAGTCATCCATATCCACTCCATATTATATTAGCATGTACACTTCTCTTAATTTGTGTCTGTAATAAATGTGTGTTGTAGAATGATGGAGGGAAAGAGATCAGACTCACCAGAACCCAGCTGTGTGTCCATGAAGAGTGACTGGTCAATGGAACACCCATATAACTTCAGAGACAGACCTGCTGATCTGAGGTCAGTATAGTGAGGTGTTTTTCATTCTTTTCTCACCAACAAAATTTCAGAATGTACACATTTTCCCTCAGTTTAGTTTTCATAGTCCTGCTGCTCTAAATGGTACAGGGCCCAATTACCTCTCTGATATGTTGCAGCGGCCTAACCCAATCAGATCTACCAGATCGCAGCAGCAAAATTTACTGGTAAAACCTGTTGTTAAAACAAAGTGTGGTGAAGCAGCTTTTAGCTACTATGCAGTACAGCTATGGAACCAACTGCCAGAGGACATCAAAAATGCTCCTGCTGTTGGCAGCTTCAAATCTAGACTAAAGACCAAGCTGTTTTCAGATGCTTTCTGCTAACTGAAATATCATCTTTGCATGTTTTAAACTTAACTTTTATTCCATTTTATTCTGCTGTTTTTTACTGAACTTTTACTTAATTTTATTAATTAATAAAATTAAAAATAATTGTTTATCATTTTTATTTCTCTCTTCTTCCCCCTTTATTTTATGTAATTTTATTTTCTATTGTTTACTGTTTTGCCTTTACCTCTGTAAAGCACATTGAACTGCCACTGTGTATGAAATGCGCTATATAAATAAACTTGCCTTGCTGCTGTTCAGTCCAACACTGCTTGTCCAATTAGTGGACTGGACCTCACTGTTAAATAAACACCAATAGATATTGTGCATTATTGAGCTTTTGTCCCATCTGCACCTGCCAGCACTCAAGACTCCACTTCCCATGATTCACAGCGTGTTAGGACTAGGACTGTTTTGGCCTCTAGAGGCCGCTGTTATTTCCTTTTCGTGTCATGTTTATTTTGGCCTCTAGAGGCCGCCACTGTTCCTGTGTTTTGTGTTAATTGCGTGTTTAGTCCTGATTATCTTCACCTGTGTTCTATTTAGTTTGTGTATTTATACCCCCTGAGTTCAGTCCTCTTGTCACGGAGTCTTTGTGCTGTTATGTTTATCTCCTTGCCGGATGGACATGAGCTTTCGGGCTGCGTCGGTACTGATGTCCGCCTGATCGAAGACCCGAAGCATCTCTTCAGAAAACAGCTGGAAATCAAGGCACTCAGGTCCCTGTCTTTGCCAGATAGCAGTAGCCCAGGCTCGCGCCTTACCAGCTAATAAGGTGATCACAAAGGCAATCTTGCGGCGATCCGTAGTGTAGGTGGTAGGCTGAAGCTCAAAGGTGAGTTGACACTGGGTAAGGAACTCTCGGCACTCACCGTGCTTGCCGTCATACCTCTGTGGTGCAGGAAGGCTGGGTTCGCGAGGTGAAGGCAGCATGGCAGGAGGCACTGGAGTGGGAGCTGGATCAGGATGAGGAGATGCAGGCAGAGATGTCAGCTGTGCCAGGGTTTTCCCAATTTGCTGAAGCAGTTCCTCGTGGCGAGCAAGGGCCTCACGTTGGCTGGTGAGCGTACATCCATGAGCGTCCATCCATGAGCGTCCATGGTCGCTCCGAAGCGTGTCAAAGCTGCCATAAAATTCCCTGAAGGTTGGCCGGGTAGACAGTTGAAGCAGCCTCTGCTGAGTCGGTCATGACGGAGTCTTTCTGTTAGGGTTTTGCTGGGATTCGAACCTGGTTCATTGGTGTGATAATCCAGCAAACCCCCACTAAGCCACCAGGGGGATGACTCAAATGCAGAGGCGTGAGTAGAAAAAGTATCAAAAGGTTTATTTATACTATATACACTATATACAATCCAGGGCAAAAAAAAAAAAAAGTATAATCCAACACTGGGAAGACAAAGGGAAAAATAAAATATCCAAAAGTTCAAAATCCAAAAAAGAAAATGCAAAAATGCAAAAGCTCAGAAGATCCAAAAACACAGTCACTACTAAATCCAAAAGAAAAGCAAAGTGCAAAACAAAGAACACAGTACAGAGGAAACTGGAGATAAACATAACAGCACAAAGACTCCGTGACAAGAGGACTGAACTCAGGGGGTATAAATACACAAACTAAATAGAACACAGGTGAAGATAATCAGGACTAAACAGGCAATTAACACACACAAAACACAGGAACAGTGGTGGCCTCTAGAGGCCAAAATAAACATGACACAAAAAGGAAATAACAGCGGCCTCTAGAGGCCAAAACAGTCCTAGTCCTAACACAGCGGTCTTCAAACATGGTCGCCATGGACTACAGCACCCAGCACACACCTCACTGCTCAGTCACCTGATTACTGATTTCATTCTCCTGTTCACGATTACCACAGTGCACTATTTCAACAGATCAGTGCAAAGGAAACACTCAGTGTGTCATTCCTGACTTTACCAAGCCTTGTATTTAGTTCTTCTGATATTCTGGGTTTTTTTATTCTTGCCTAGACTTCTCTAATTATCACCTGACCTTTGCCTGTTTACCTGAATAAAATCCTTTCTTCACCTAAACATCCATCTGCCGTATGGTGACCAGATTAATGATGGTCAATGAATATACTTAATATAATTTACAACATGCTATTACAGAGAAACTACTGTGGGGAAAATGAGAGGACTCTGTCCACAGTGTGTTCAACATGTCTGCTACAGAGGGAAATGACAGCATGTGATGGTGGTCACATGGTTTTGGGACAAACCATGTTTGAGTTGCAGGGGGGAGTAACAGAGTTGTAACAGAGTAGTAACAGAGCTTTCACGGACTCATATCATCTCTAGCCGCTTTATCCTGTTCTACAGGGTTGCACGCAAGCTGGAGCTTATCCCAGCTGACTACGGGCGAAAGGTGGGGCACACCCTGGACAAGTCGCCAGGTCATCACAAGGCTGACACATAGACACAGACAACCATTCACACTCACATTCACACCTACGGTCAATTTAGAGTCACCAGTTAACCTACTGTAACCTGCATGTCTTAGGACTGTAGGGGAAACCGGAGCACCCGGAGGAAACCCACGCGGACACGGGGAGAACATGCAAACTCCACACACAAAGGCCCTCGCTGGCCACGGGGCTCGAACCCGGACCTTCTTGCTGTGAGGCGACAGCGCTAACCACTAAACCACCGTGTCGCCCGGTTTCACAGACATTAATAAATAAAGATATTTAAATTATTTAAATGAGAAAATCAATTTAAATAATATTTTCTTTAGTATTTAGACTTTTGAAAGAAATAAAACAGTTGTTGTTGACTTTAATGGTCTTCATTCATTATTGTGAAAATAAGACTCCCTCAACTGAAACACAGATGGAGCAAAAACGGTCAATTTAGGAACATCATGACAAATTTCAAGTGTAATGAAGCAAATGAGAGATAAAATGGGCAGCACGGTGGTGTAGTGGTTAGCACGGTTACCTCACAGCAAGAAGGTTCTGGGTTCGAACCCAGCGGCCAGCGAGGGCCTTTCTGTGTGGAGTTTGCATGTTCTCCCTGTGTCTGCGTGGGTTTCCTCCAGGTGCACCAGTTTCCCCCACAATCCAAAGACATGCAGTTAGGTTGACGGGGGGCGGCCTTGAGCAAGGTAGCAAACCCCTGTGACTGCTCCCCGGGCGCTCTGGTGTGGCTGCCCGCTGCTCTGGGTGTGTGCGTGTGTGTTCACTGCTTCAGATGGGTTAAATGCAGAGGATGAATTTCACTGTGCTTGAAGTGTGCATGTGACAAATAAAGGTTTCTTCTTCTAATATTTGTGTGATAACATTCTTTCCATTAATTGATAAAATCTGATATTTTGAAGAAAATAGTTAGAATAAATATAATTATCATCAAAGTACATGGAATGTGTCCTGAATGATAGAATGACTCTTGTGTTTCTCCATGAAATGATTGGACAGCTGCCAAACACTGATTCAGTTTGAAGCAGGAGTTGAGACACAAAAGAACCCTGGAAATGTATTTGTAAACAGTACAAGGAATTTTTGTGTGTATCAAGTTTTTTGCGTGCAAGTTTTAACCTGTTTTTAGCTCCTCGGGCCTCAGGCCAGGCCGGATGACGTGCAATCACACGTCGTCCGTCCATCATCATCCGTCCACAATTTACAAAAATCATTACTCCTCCTACAGGATCGATCGGATTTCAATCAAACTCACATACAGTATTCCCCAGGTGGGTGTGCATAAAAGTTGTCAAGATGTTGGTGTCAACTGTCATACTTAGGATTTTATGGGTGTCTTGGCCGGTCTGAGCTCCAACCTCATTCAGGCTATTTTTAACGTCTGTTTTTAATGACGAATGTCTGAGTATTTTAAGCATTTTATAATATGTTTGGTTGAAATGCTCAGCCTTGTCTTTTATTTGTCTATGTGATTTAATTTGTTACTTATTACTCAAAAATTTAATTAAGACTAAGAGGTTTTGTGAATTCAAACTCGATATACAGTCATCCATATCCACTCCATATATTAGCATGTACACTTCCCTTAATTTGTGTCTGTAATAATATCTGTGTTGTAGAATGATGAAGAGAAAGAGATCAGACTCACCAGAACCCAGTTGTGTGTCCATGAAGAGTGACTGGTCAATGGAACACCCAGTTCGCTTCAGAGACAGAGACAGTCCTGCTGATCTGAGGTCAGTATAGTGAGGTGTTTCACAGCACTGTTCCACCTGATCAAACTCACTGGTGTCATTGTGAAGCCCTTCATGAGCTTTATCAGGTGTTGAAGCAGTAAAACACTAAACTGTGCAGTGCTGCAGCTCTCGGACTGGCAGTAAGGAAAACTGCTGAAAGAGTTCAGTTCAGCCTGCAGTCCCTGAGCTGGAGGGTCTGCGGTGCGACATGAGAACATTTACACCCGGGACATTAATCACTATATCGGGTTTTCAAAGTGTGGGAGAGTGAGCCCCCCCCCCAGAGAGCAAATAAACAACAGTGCCCCCCTCACAATTTTTGTTGTTGCTATACTTAATGTTCCATTCGTATTTAAAAAAAAAAATGGTTGTTGTACACATTTTTATTTTTTACACATTTTAAACATGGGGCGGTACGGTGGTGTAGTGGTTAGCACTGTCGCCTCACAGCAAGAAGGTCCGGGTTCGAGCCCCGTGGCCGGCGAGGGCCTTTCTGTGCGGAGTTTGTATGTTCTCCCCGTGTCCGCGTGGGTTTCCTCCGGGTGCTCCGGTTTCCCCCACAGTCCAAAGACATGCAGGTTAGGTTAACTGGTGACTCTAAATTGACCGTAGGTGTGAATGTGAGTGTGAATGGTTGTCTGTGTCTATGTGTCAGCCCTGTGATGACCTGGCGACTTGTCCAGGGTGTACCCTGCCTTTCGCCCGTAGTCAGCTGGGATAGGCTCCAGCTTGCCTGCGACCCTGTAGAAGGATAAAGCGGCTAGAGATAATGAGATGAGATTGATTAAAAAAAACGAAGACACTGAGAAATGGTCCTATAAACATCTTTACCAATATAAAAGATTACCAGGACTACAAAAATGCAGAAAAATAGGCTTTACTTATCCAAATGCACCTGTTGGTTCAAAAGTTAAAGTGTAGATAACCTCACAGCACAACATGAAGTTACCTTAAAATATAATATAAATGCCTCAGCTTTCATGTAAGAAAAAAAACTATTAATACTAGTACTGTGTGCAGGCAGTCTCTCCTGAAGACTAAATTAAACAAGAATTATAAACTAATAAAATAAATGGCTCAGGCTTCATAGAAGAAAAAACAACAATTTGAACAGAATCTCACAGTATGATGCTGAAGCTGCCTAAACAATGGAAAATAAAATACCATTTTGGCAAAAATGTTGGCATCCATTAATTTCTTGTATTAAGTAAAAAATAATGTAAAGTGCACACAGTCCTTCACTGTAAAAATAACACACTTTCAGTAACTGAATTTAAGCCTATATAAACACTGACTCGCACATGCAGTGTTGCCAGATACTGCTGACGTTTTCCAGTCCAAAATATGTTCAAAACCTGCCAAAATGCACTTGAAACCGCCCAATCTGGCAACACTGCTCGCGCATGCTGCTTCTCTTGGACGTATACACGGAAGTAAGGCGGAATGTAGTTTGTCGACGTCACCTCAAGACGACGCCAACGATTGGTCAAATTTGCGGGAAGGTTCGGTGATTGGATATAATTGCGACACCACCCTGAATTCGCGGGGATTGGTTGAATTTGCAAATCGCAACATCGCGAAATCCTGGAGGGTCTGTTTTTTTGCTTGGCCCAGACTCTGTCTCCTCACTCACTGTAGCTTTAGGTACTAAAAATCGATCCATTTTGTCTCTGGCAAAGGCTAGCTGAAGTTCGCTAAATGTCCGCAATAGTAACTTATTCTGGTTTATGTTTTCTCACGTTGCGCCCCCCCTGAAGAACTCTGGCGCCCCCCAGGGGAGGCGCGCCCCACACTTTGAAAAGCCCTGCACTATATCAATATTACATTCATTCATTCAAACATTCATTCATTTGTTTCTAAATGTGTGTGTGTCAGTGAGGAAATCCTGAACTCAGTGTATTGTGTTAAGAGGAGAGTGTTAAATATCTGTCTCTGTATTTATGAGTGTGTGTTGTACAGCTATGATACATATAGTCCATATTCCAGCATGTGTTTTGTTTGTTCACAGACCACAAAAGAAGAAATCAAACATCAGCAGAAATCATCTGGAGTCCATATTCAAGGTGTGTGTGTACAGTTTTATCCACATACAGCAGCATTATGGGTAATCAGACACAATTTCAGTTCTAACTGACTTTTCTTCTTTTCCTGAAATAAATCCTCTCTCACTGTGTAACATTATAATATTGGGGTCTGTTCCTGTGTGTTTCTCACCAGGAGCTGGAACACAAAGTCATCAGTGTGATCCAGAAGGAGCTGAAGAGGTTTAAGAAGCTCCTGAGTCCAGATTTCCCAGCATGCTCTGAGAGGGAGGTGGAGGATGAGGAGGATCAGAGCAGTGTCAGAGAGGGAGTGCTGAAGATCACACTGCACTTCCTGAAGAACATGAACCACACAGATCTCGCTCACACACTGCACTACAGTAAGAGCTCTGAGTCATGACTTTATTTTATCTACTTCAGTTTGGTTCATATTTAAATACATCATATTAAATTTATCAAGCTGAATAAATCAGTGAGATGAGAACTCTGAAATTAGTTTTATTGTACAATGTATATATTTTCCTTCTAAATTCTATACATTAATCAGGAATGCACATCAATATTTAATTTATATTGTTCTCAGTGATTTTGCATTAAAAGATGTTATTACTTTGTTTCTCAGAACACGTCTCTGTGTATCGGCAAAAGCTGAAATCCAACCTGAGAGAGAAGTTTAAAAGAGTTAAGGAAGGAATCTCACAGCATGGAAGCTCAGCTCTTCTGAATGAGATCTACACAGAGCTGTACATCACAGAGGGTTGGAGTGGAGACGTCAATAATGAACATGAGGTGAGACAGATTGAGACGGCGTCCAGGAGACCAGCAACACCGGAGACACCCATCAAATGTAATGATCTCTTTAAAGACACGTCCATCAGAAGTGTGCTGACTAAAGGAGTTGCTGGAATTGGAAAAACAGTCTCTGTGCAGAAGTTCATTCTGGACTGGACTGAAGGAGAAGCGAATCAGGATGTCACCTTCATGTTCCCACTTCCCTTTAGAGAGCTGAATCTGATGAAGGAGAGAAATCTCAGTCTGATGAATCTTCTTCATCACTTTTTCCCAGAAATGAAAAAATTACGCTTGATAGACTGTGATATGAACAAAGTCCTGTTGATCTTTGATGGTCTGGATGAGTGTCGACTTCCTCTAAATTTCCAGAACAATGAGAGATTGTGTGATGTGACACAGTCGGCCTCAGTGGATGTGCTGCTGACAAACCTCATCAAGGGGAATCTGCTTCCCTCTGCTCTCCTCTGGATAACCTCTCGACCAGGAGCAGCCAATCAGATCCCTCCTGAGTGTGTAGACCAGGTAACAGAGGTACGAGGGTTCAGTGATCCTCAGAAAGAGGAGTACTTCAGGAAGAGGATCAGTGATCAGAGCCTGGCCAATGAAATCATCACACACTTGAAGTCTTCAAGAAGCCTCTACATCATGTGCCACATCCCAGTCTTCTGCTGGATCTCAGCCACTGTTCTCGAGAGAATGTTGGGTGAAGCAGAGAGTGGAGAGATCCCCAAGACTCTGACTCAAATGTTCACACACTTCCTGATCTTTCAGATCAAACACAAGGACCAAAAGTACCATCAGAAATGTGAGCCTGATCCTCAGCAGACCAGAGCGAGTATCCTGGCACTGGGAAAACTGGCTTTCCAACAGCTGGAGAAAGGAAACCTGATCTTCTATGAGGACGACCTGAGAGAGTGTGGCATTGATGTGAGAGAAGTGTCCGTGTACTCAGGAGTGTGTACCCAAATCTTCAGAGAGGAGTTTGGGCTTCACCTGGGGAAGGTGTTCAGCTTTGTACATCTGAGTGTTCAGGAGTTTCTGGCTGCTTTATACACGTTTATCTTCTTCATCAGCAGAAAATTAACAGAACAACAAACCACTGATCTGTCTGATCTTTTCACCAAATCAAACATGTCTGATTTCCTCAGGAGTGCAGTGAACAAGGCCTTACAGAGTGAGAATGGACACCTGGATCTGTTTCTCCGCTTCCTTCTGGGTCTCTCACTGGAGTCCAGTCAGACTCTCTTACGAGACCTACTGCCCCAGACAGGAAGTAGATCTTGCAGCAAACAGGAAACAGTCGAGTACATCAAGGAGAAGATCAGGGAGAATCCATCTCCAGAGAAATCCATCAATCTGTTCCACTGTCTGAATGAACTGAATGATCATTCTCTAGTGCAGGAAGTACAACGTTACCTGAACAGAGATGATTTCAGTCGTCTCAGTGGAGTCAGACTCTCTCCTGCTCAGTGGTCAGCTCTGGTGTTTGTGTTACTGAACTCAGAACAGGAGCTGGATGAGTTTAATTTGAGGAAATATTACCCATCAGAGAAATGTCTTCTGAAGCTGCTGCCAGTGGTCAAAGCCTCCAGAAAAGCTGAGTGAGTGTTTTTATTTTTATTTATAAATGTATTACTGCATGGTTTGTTATTTTAATGTCACACTGAACTGCAGTGTTTCGATTAATGCTTGTTAATAGTGACTCTAATCTTCTTTAAACAAACCTCTGGTACTTTTACAGGAGATGGTTTCACTTGTTACACTAACAGGTTATTAAACCAACCTTTTGACACACGTGAACACACCACCTGTACTCAGGTCCACTCCAAACCCCCAGAAATCAGAGGTGTGTGTGTGAGCAGAGAATGATACACACCAACTGTTTTACTGTCTGTTTGAAACTCAACAAACAACTTTGTGTTCAGTTCAAATAATGACATCATATTTTTCCCAAAATCTTGACCTCCAGCAGTAAAACAAGCCCAATAAGAAGTGTCCATCAAACCCCACCCTGACAAACTCCTGACCAATCAGAGA
This sequence comes from Neoarius graeffei, assembly GCF_027579695.1. Classification (NCBI taxonomy): domain Eukaryota; kingdom Metazoa; phylum Chordata; class Actinopteri; order Siluriformes; family Ariidae; genus Neoarius; species Neoarius graeffei. The sequence goes on from NC_083573.1 coordinate 100,954,115, forward strand.
ACTCCCTCATGGACAAACAGTTTGATGCTCTGGAAAACTAGTACAGTGTGAAACTAACCAAACCAAATGACAGTAACACACTGCACTGAAAAAAAATCCTTTGGATTTACTTGATTTTAATGTGTACGTCGGTCCCACGTGATCAGAATGTGCATGACTGACATAATTTCCTTCTTTTTCTCAATGAATTATTACTTGTGGGGCGGCACGGTGGTGTAGTGTTTAGCACTGTCACCTCACAGCAAGAAGGTCCTGGGTTCGAGCTCAGCGGCTGACAAGGGCCTTTCTGTGTGGAGTTTGCATGTTCTACCCATGTCCGCGTGGGTTTCCTCCGGGTGCTCTGGTTTCCCCCACAGTCCAAAGACATGCAGGTTAGGTTAATTGGTGGCTCTAAATTGACCGTAGCTGTGAATGTGAGTGTGAATGGTTGTCTGTGTCTATGTGTGTCAGCCCTGCGATGACCTGGCGACTTGTCCAGGGTGTACCCCGCCTCTCCCCCATAGTTAGCAGGGATAGGCTCCAGCTTGCCTGCGACCCTGTAGGACAGGATAAGCGGCTACAGATAATGGATGGATGGAATTATTACTTGTTAAACCAAAATATTTCAATCATGTTAGACTATTTAAAAGAATCAAGTTGATTTAACTTTTTTTAATTGATTGCAATGCCAATTAAGAGTAATGTTAAAGTGATATCATGTTCAGGATACCAGATTTTTAAATGTAACTAACTTGATTTGTTAATACTAATATTATTTAAAGGTATTATGGAACTTAAAAGGACGGCACGGTGGTGTAGTGGTTAGCGCTGTCGCCTCACAGCAAGAAGGTCCGGGTTCGAGCCCCGTGGCCGGTGAGAGCCTTTCTGTGGGGAGTTTGCATGTTCTCCCTGTGTCTGTGTGGGTTTCCTCCGGGTGCTCCGGTTTCCCCCACAGTCCAAAGACATGCAGGTTAGGTTAACTGGTGACTCTAAATTGACCGTAGGTGTGAATGTGAGTGTGAATGGTTGTCTGTGTCTATGTGTCAGCCCTGTGATGACCTGGTGACTTGTCCAGGGTGTACCCCGCCTTTCACCCGTAGTCAGCTGGGATAGGCTCCAGCTTGCCTGCGACCCTGTAGAACAGGATAAAGCGGCTAGAGATAATGAGATGAGACCATGAGGGTTAACCCTGTGAACACCATTTTATACAGCTGACAACTTTGACAAATCAAAGTGGATTTACAAACAAAAAGTAATCAACCCTGCATCAACTCATCACTGAGAAATAAACACACACACACAAAAGTGGATACACAACAGAAATCAGTCTGAGCCGTTGACTGAGAGCCTGTTTTTCTGAGCAAGTGCTTTGTTGGAAAGTTCACCTCCATCCAGTTCCATCCTAATCTTTTAGATGACCTCAAAAGTGTAGCGGAGGTCAGCAGGGTCGCTGAGGTTCAGTGCATACATCAGTCCAAACAGCATAGCAACAGCTAATGCTACATTATCAAGTAGAAACCTTTATTCATCACATGCACACTTCAAGCACAGTGAAATTCATTCTCTGCATTTAACCTATCTGAAGCAGTGAACACACGCGCACACACACACCCAGAGCAGTGGGCAGCCACACCAGAGCGCCCAGGGAGCAGTCAGGGGTTAGGTACCTTGCTCAAGGGCCCAAGGCCGCCCCACATCAACCTAACTGCATGTCTTTGGATTGTGGGGGAAACCGGAGCACCCGGAGGAAACCCATGCAGACACAGGGAGAACATGCAAACTCCACACAGAAAGGCCCTCGCCAGCCGCTGGGTTCCAACCCGGAACCTTCTTATTGTGAGGCGACAGCGCTAACCACTACACCACCGTGCCGCCCATTATCTTGTAACACCTTGATGCCTTCAAGAACAATGCCAATGTCCTCTGCTTCATCACTTGAAGCATGTTATTTAAGAACATAAATCCCAATGGTGGTGTCTTCAGTGGCCTCACTGATGGTGTTTTGATCCATGCTCTGTCCAAAACAAACAAAAGGTAGGTAAACCAAAGTTAGGTAAATCAAACTTTTCACCAAGCCCTATCAAGAAAAGGATAAACATAAAATAGTGACACTGTAGATCTAGGTAAGGTGAAAGTTAGAATGAAGGTAAATTTAAAGACAAGAACAAGTAACTACAGCAGAACATTATATAAACATTTAATAAAATGGAAGCATTATCTGTTCCATGAGAACACACTGTGAACGCACCTGCTGATTGGCTGAAATAATGTTGTGAGGCTCGGTCCGAGCCACTTTGTTGCCCAGTTACAGAACCATGGTTGTGTATGAACACTGGATTCTTTTTCAGTGCACACACAGATCAGACAGCTGGCGGACCATGAGGAGATATTTACTGAGTTTGACAAAAAGTGTATTGCACAATTGTTCTTGAGAACCATTTATTCTACCTTTTAAGTTAATTTGTCTATGTGTGCGTGTGACCGCAGCCTATACTGCCAGACACGACGTGGAAGCGCCGGTAGGGTTTTTGTAATTATGTAGAATTCCTCTAGGGGTCAATAGAAGTTGCATGCTGTAGCTTTAAAGGAGAACTGAAGGCAAATTTTTTTTTTAATCATCAAAATACTATTTATGTCATTTTATTAAATGTAGGAATGCATTTTTGATCACTATTTTGTCACTGCTATCGCAAGTTAGGAGTGTTTGAAATATGCTCTGTAATATATCAGTCCATATGTCAAAGCAATGGCCGTAAACGACATTCGCTGAGACCTGTGTGAGATATCGTAGGACGGAAGTAAAACGTACAGTGGATATCAAAGTGAACCAACATCTGCCAATGTTCCCTGTGTCCAAAATCGCTCACTCATTCACTACTACCTACTGCCTATATAGGGAATTACTATATAGAGGACTATATAGTGAGCTCATTGTTAAATTGAAAAAACTCTTTTGGACACTAGTCCGTCGTGCTGGTCTTTACATCATTATTGTCGCACAATTAAAACGTGCCAGATCAGTCGGCTGGTGGGTTTCAAAATAATAAATGCATGCATGTGTTTTTGTGATAAATCCATATTATACTGAGTGTATTTCCCACATTTAATCAATACAAAGTACCTGCAGCTTTCAGTTCTTTTAAATCAAGGCTGAATACTTTCTTCTTTGCTGACTTTTAATTTGATTTCTTTCAGTGCGACTGAAAAAAAAGACGCGCGCACTCTTTCGAACGCTGATGTAATCAAGCCGGAAGTTTTGTTTGTTTTGATAGCAATCAGGAAAGTTTGAAAAAAGTAGGCAGTAATCGTCATTTAAACTTGTTTTTGTGCGATATTTCGTTTGGAAAACAGTTTTCAAAATGGCGGCACTGACACCTGGCTGACACTTCACGTTTCGAAGTCTCGCACAAGTCTCGTGAAGATCGCGCGGATAAGCGACGCCTGCCGTGGACCAAACAAACTAAACTCAACACGGCTAAAAACCGAATAGGCCGATAAGTATAATATTTAATTGCAATTAGTTGCCAATATGATTCATGATATAAGGTTACTAAAACTGAAAACGTAATTGAATAACACGTTAATTAAGAAATAAAGCAAGTTTAAAAATGACTTCAGTTCTCCTTTAACATTGACATGAGCCCGCATTTTACTGACACTTGCACCAACACATTCATAGCCACACCAACATGTATTTGACACGTTTATTGGCACACACACTCTCGTGTGTGTGAGAGAAAGAGAGTACTGTGTGCGTGTGTGTGAGAGAGAGAGTGTGTGTACTGAGTGTGTTTAGTTTGTAGAAACTTGAACACAGATCAGAGTGGAGTGTTTGTCGGCTGCTCGCTCTCACACGTGTGTGTTCTGTCCATGAGCTAATGGTGTGATAATAAATTGTAGCTGAGAGATTGTGGAGTGCAGAAAGACGTCGCTGCTCCTGTAAATGTGCTGATGTGGCGTCCTGTCCTCTGATTTCTGTGTGTGAGAGAAACACACTCACATTTCTGTTCCATGGTAAAGTTTAGCAGGATTATGGCTGTGTTTGTGTGTTTGAGATCAGTGTTCTGATATTTCATCATTTCTCTTCCAGTCTGTGTGAGTGTAATCTGACAGAGGAAAGCTGTAGAGTTCTGTCCTCAGTTCTCAGCTCAAACTCCTCCAGACTGAGAGAACTGAACCTGAGTACCAATAACCTGCAGGATTCAGGAGTGAAGCTGCTCTCTGCTGGACTGGAGAATCCACACTGTACACTGGAGACACTGAGGTACACACACACACACACACACACACACACACACACACACACACAGTAAGTGTACTGTATATAAAGATTGTGTGTGTTGTGTAGTAAAGCTGAGTGATTTATGCTGTAACTGTGAGATGTTTCTCTCTACAGGTTGTCTGACTGCAGGATTACAGGTGAAGGTTGTGCTGCTCTGGTTTCAGCTCTGAGGTCAAATCCCTCATCACACCTGAGAGAACTGAATCTGAACTGCAATAATCCAGGAGAATCAGGAGTGAAGCTGCTCTCTGATCTACTGAAGGATCCACACTGTACACTGGAGACACTACAGTGAGTTACTGACCGTCTCTATACACACACACACACACACACGTTTCATGTTCCATCTTGTTCACAGTGAACTCAACCACTGTTTCTCAAAGTGTGCTCCATGAGCGACCCCCCTGCTGCTCCACGAGTTGATGTAAAATATCACGTTTTATCAGTGTTTCTCAAATCGCCGATGTGACTCCAAAAGCAAAGTTCTGAGTCTCACAGATGAGTTGTTTTGTATATTGAATTCAGTCCTCTGTAAATTCAAATCGTCACCTATTGGGGGGGCGTCGTGGCTCAGGTGGATAAGGCGCCATACCATAAATCCGGGGATCCGGGTTTGATTCCGACCCGAGATCATTTCCCGATCCCTCCCCGTCTCTCTCCCGCTCATTTCCTGTCTCTACACTGTCCTATCCAATAAAAAGGTGAAAAAAGCCAAAAAAAAAAAATAGTCGCCTATTATTTGAATTTGTCTGACATTAAGCAAGCCAACAGTTTTGTGACTCTGCCTATAGCTCCGTCAGTTTAGGTTACACTTTCATAATCAACATCAACTCTGAATGTGGAATGCGGAGAAACTTCAAGTAACCAAGTTAGATTTCGCATCAAACTGTCAAAAAGATAACGGATCGGTGACTGAAGAGCGGGTCAGTCAAAAGAAAAGCACAAGAAACGTCTGACACAGGCAAGGACAAAGTGCAAAGACATGATGATTCAGTGAGCACTGATATGGAGTCCCAGGATAGTTTCCTGCAGGAGCTCCCTCAGAGTAGTAGTGAAGCTCAACATGACCATGGAAAATCGAGTGCTAAAGCGAAAGGAAAATACCACAGCGACTACATCAGATTTGGATTTTTTTGGACTGGGAATGCGGAGGATCCGAAACCACATTGTGTTCTGTGCTACGAAACATTGGCCAACGAGGCAATGAAACCTGCTAAGCTCAAGCGGCACTTCGAAACTAAACACAAGGATTACGTCAACAAACCGACTGCATTTTTGAGAGAAAATGTGAAGAGCTTCAGGATCACACGAGAAAGGGAGCCTCACAGTTTTTTGTGCCTGTGGAAAATGTGAAAGCTCCAGCAGCTTCATACAGGGTCTCCCTGCTGATCGCGAAAGCAGGCAAACCTCATTCAATAGGTGAGACTTTAGTTCAGCCAGCTGCAAAGGTTATGGCTAACATAATGCTTGGGGGGAAAGCAAGTGATGAAATGAACAGGGTACCTCTGTCCAATGACACTGTCCAGCAGCGCAGAACATCCATGGCTGAAAATGTCCAAGAGCAGCTGGTGACACGTTTACGTCAAAGTCACTTTTTCTCTCTGCAAATGGACGAATCCACTGATATTGAGAACGAGGCAAATCTCCTCTGTTTTGTAAGGTGTATATCAGGGCTTTGAACCAGAATTTTTTTCCTATTCGTTCGTTCCGAACAGAAACGGAATTTTAACGTTTCCGGTTTTGGGTTCCACCATTAAATAGATGTTCCCGAACCGGTTAGAACAAAAAAATTTCGTTCCCGGAACGGTTAATTACGTTCCCTGTCAGCTGTTTAACAAATGGCTATAAAATTATGTCTCTGTCTCATCCAGCTTAAGCCAAATGTAGGCTAATTCTATTACAACCTTCATTAAATAAGACAAGAAATAATTCAAAACTATTATTTCAAATGTTGGCGATTTGGATTCTCAGTATGTCTTCCCATCTACACAAACAGAAAAAGTGCCAAAAATGAAAGATAATTTGTTTAGTGTGTTACCAAAGGCTAGTCAGGCCCTATGCATTGATAGGCTAACAGAGGTTAACGTCATTTAATGTTCGCGAGCCTCTCATTAACGTGGACAAATATATTGATATCGTGTTTGAAACTGACGTTTTTGAATAACGATAGACTGCAATATTTACCTCTTATTTAAGATGTGGAGACGTGATAGTAGTCCACCCTCCCACTCTCTCCATTCAGTCAGCAAACGTCACACAGGAAGTGAACCCCAGCGGGTCATAGAAACTTGCGCAGGAGAAGAATGACTTTTTTTATTTGTAGGCTACGGAAACTTTGAGGAACGAAATAAAAACCGGTATTAACCGGTTACCATTATTTTTAATAAGTGTTTCTGTTCCGGAACATAAAAAATAATAAAGTTTCTGGTTTCGTTTCTGTTCCATGTGAAATAGAAAAAGTTCCCGGTAGGGTTGGGCGGTATCCAAATTTTGATACCTTTAAACTGTCTCTGTGTTTTCCCGGGGTATACGGTATTACCGAGAAAAAAATAATATTTTGTTTCGGCCTACTGTGTAACGTGCGCCTATGCCTCAAATGTACTATTTAAAAGCAGCATAGCGAATTGTGTGCATTGTGGTATGGATTAAGCAGCAAAGCGAATTTTGTGCATTAAGTAGGGTTGCCACATCTGAGTTGTAAAAAACCGGGACACATCGGTCGGCGGCCGCGCCTGCGCGCACGTACGAGCGCGGGGGTTGAGGGCTGCGGACACGCACATCTACGATGCCTTATGCCTTATGTGAATGTTCACGTTTAAAAATAAAACAGTTCAACTGGTGCAGTTAGGCGTTTAGTTAAAATTAATTTTGTCTTCTTAACCCTTAAATGGGCACTACCACAAATATTATTACAAAAAATAAGTTCATATAGGAATGATCTTATTTGGACGCCAATTTTTTTTAAACAAATATTTAATAGTAGGCTAACAGCCCCCTGAAGAGTCTCTCCTCCCATTCCGTTTCCAAATCAAAATAATACAAATATAATCAATATAATTTCTCTCAGTCTGCTTCGTTGTTGTTTTAGCCTTTTCTCTGGAGAACTGAACTTTAAAAGTTAGACTACCGTATCATACCAAATAGCCCTAATCCTTTGTTTTAATCACAAGAGAGAGGTGCTATGTTATTGGGACAACTGATTTATTCATTTCTCACGCCAGTGTTCAGGCATTCTTTTTTGATATATTTAATGATTTATTTAATGATTCATTTATTGATGAAATTGGCCCTGGCTTTAGAACCAGCCTTTATCAGAATCAGAACATAGGAAGTAGACAGCCAGCCTACTCGCGCACCGACCAAGGGAACTCTCACCTATTGTTTAGTATTACGGTATTCCAGTATCTTTGATTTCGCGCGGCCGCCGTTGTATTGACCACGATCACCTAGCAACGGCGACTGGCTGCGTGTGCAAACATTCGGTGAGGCCACACAAGCAGCTGCCTACAATATGCCCGCTTACGTGAAAACTATTAATATGTTAAGTGGCTGCGAGAAACATTAATGATTTGTGTTTATTTCAATGGGGATAATGTGAGGAAGTAAAAAACCGGGACAAAACGTGTCCCGGGAAGGTTATTCCATTTTCCTGGACATTTTCCATTTTCCACAAAAAACCGGGACAATCCCGGAAAAACCTGGACGTGTGGCAACACTAGCATTAAGAGATATTTCAAAGCATCACGCAACTCTTCCTTCATCTTGAAAATAGCATTCAACTGTCGTTTACACATGTCTGCGTTGAAACGCCATTTGCAGCACTATTTCACCTACTCCATCAAAAAAAAGTACACGATGAGCAGGATCATACCCTTTCAAGCATGGGAAATAAGAAAAAGAATCAACCAACACCCAAGTCCGTTTAGACTGCGCGATAAACCATATTCTTCAGCGCAAATGAGGCGAACCTAATTCAAATGTGTGATAGCTGCACAAGGCAAAATCATATGGGCCCACGTCATGCCATGGCGGGGAAATTAATAATCAAATGGCCTTATCTTGCTTAAAACGTTGTCTTGATCACATAACTCCTTACAATTATTCCACTTAAATCCATACGGTTTAACACACCCAACAAAGATAGCAAGCGCATTGCTAATTCCCACCAGAAACCGAACAGTTCACGCTACGATGTTTTCTTCCGTTTCTTCAGTAGATGACATTTCAAACGTTTATTACCCACATCCCAAATGTCATACGTTATATTATTTTACCTTGTTGTTACTCATGTAACCTACTCAAAACACAACTCATTGGAGAGATCTTGTGGAAGTGGAGTACCCCAGGCTATGGTGTGCCTTAGGGGACATATTAGATTTTTCGTTTGGTTTGAAACCAAAATGCTGCCACACTGCCGATGTTGTATTTTTTTTTTGCCACTAACTCGTTATCTTGACTTGCCATCTTTCAACCGCGGTCTCAGTCTCTTTTTTTTTTTTTTTTTAGAGAGGACAGTATAGAGAGACAGGAAATGAGCGGGGGAGAGAGAGACGGGATCGGGAAATAACCTCGGGTCGGAATCTTACCCGGGTCCCCGGATTTATGGTACGGTGCCTTAGCCATCTGAGCCATGACACCCCCGGTCTCAGTCTCTTGCGAAGCTTTCTGTCAGACTCCAAAATGTCACGCAGGGTTGCCATGGTAACGACATAAACAACCCTGCACGCGATGAAAACTTCTTTAGGAAATTGATAGAATTAGTGAAAATACGATCACACAGTTATTCGGGATGATCTTCAATTTATTATTTTATATTATGACCTCATGTACTCCATATTTATTTAGATATTATATATTTTTTTTAAATGACGGTAATGAGACCGATACCGTTGGTACTTTTGGATACCTCGGGATACCTTCTTACCGTAATACCGCCCAACCCTAGTTCCCGGTTTTCGTTTTCGTTCCTTGAACCGGTTCAAAGCCCTGGTGTATATATATGATGGTGCTGTACATGATGATTTTCTTTTTTTGTTACACCCTGCTGACCAACACCACAGGAGAAGTGATTTTTAACTCACTTAATGATTTCTTTGTGCAGAATAACACTGACTGGACAAGATGCGTTGGCATTTGCACAGACGGTGCAACTGTGATGACGGCAGAATACAAGGTCCTCGCTGCGCGTGTCTGCACAGTAGCACCATCTGCCACAGCAACACTGCTGCATTCACAGAGAGCAACTGGCAGTGAAAAAATGCCCCAGTGTCTTAAACCAGTCCTGGACGAGTCTGTGAAAATAGTTAATATGAGTAAAAGCAAAGCACTGAACACACGTCGTTTTAAAGCTCAGTGTGAAGAAATGGGAAGCGAGCACACGAAACTTCTTTTTCAGACTGAAGTTCGCTGGTTATCGCGTGGGAAAGTTCTCACCCGTCTATTTGAACTGCGTGATGAGGTCAAGTTATTCCTGCATCAAAGTGATGAACTGTATGACAGAATGCATGATTTCCGATCGTTCGCAAAATTGGTTTATCTTGCTGATCTGTTCAGCACTCTCAATACCATGAATTTAGCGCTGCAAGGAAAAGCGATCACAGTCTTTACTGTCCAGGACAAAATTAAAGCCGCACGCCTCAAGATGGAATTGTGGTGTGCCCGTCTCGATCGCCAAGAATTCCATAGTTTCCCTACACTGGCAGATTTTCTTCTCACTGCCGAGGAGGTCCTGGATGGCGGCACAGTTGCAGCCTTTAAGGAACATCTGCAAGGCCTTCACTCACAATTGGGCAGAGGTGGACAGTAACGAAGTACATTTACTTGAGTTCTGTACTTCAGTACATTTTTTGAGTATCTGTACTTTACTTGAGCGTTATTTTTTTGGCAACTTATGAATTTAACTTCACTACATTTGAAAGACAAATATCGTACTTTTTACTCCACTACATTTCTATCAAGGTCCTCGTTACTCTGAAGCAGCTTTGAAAGTGGATGTTTTTTCTTTTCTTTTCTAAAATGTGTTTCTTTCGCAGGTGACACTGAGACAGCCGATCAGTAATCACTAGGGTCACGTCACGTCTATATACTATAAAATCAAGTTCAGTGATTTCTCTGCAGCATTATTTAACACAATCAGTTGATGGCAGAATGGAAGGAAGCGGTTCTTCTGGGGAATGCACACACCCATGTTTCACTTTTCTGAAAGGAATAACGATTGGTTTTGTTTTAAATGTTTGCTCCGTTTGAAGCATATCATAGCCGATAAAAACTTGGTGTCTGACCTGCGGAAGGATATTAAAGTATGTAAACGTTTTATTCCAAGAAAAAGCTTATCATAAAGTTGTCTGTGCTTTTAGAGCTAGCGATAACGTCACAATATCTCTGCAGTCTGCTCATTCAAATGACTTTCTATAGATTTTCCTGCCAAGTTGCCATAGTCTTGTCCACAGCTAACATTAACACGTAGCTAGTTAACTTGGACACTGTTAGTCAGCATGTAAAAAAGGAGTTACGCTAACATGAATAACGTTAACTTATCTGAAGTCCTTTCAGAAATATGTTTTAGCATAATCTTGCCAATGAACAGAATGTACAAATCTGTCTTTTCTAGTAATGTTAGCGACCCAATATGATTTAGAGTTTGAAAAGAGTTTGCTAGCCTCAGGTGGAGCTTCACTGACTAGCTTGCTTATTGTTAAATCACCATGATTCCACAGGCAGATTCATATGTCCATGAATACATACACTTACTCGTACACACACACACACACACACACACAGGACATGTGAGATGGACAGTATTTTACTCGTCAGTCACAACAAATTGTTGGAATTTTTTGTTTTGATGTCAGATGATGGTCTTGAATTTTTTTGTCTTGCTTAAAGCAGTGCTGCTGTTGGACAGTTATTAAGCTCGAGGTGTGGATCTGGGTTTTAATCAGGTTGGATTGTCATTTTTATTTTCTGAGGAAGCTGCATTTACAGTCTTCCTGTCTTCCTGATTAACGTACACATACACGTGTGCACACACTGCCAGAGCTGGGTCAGAACACGACCATGCTGCTCTGTGGGGTGGGGAGGAGCGTTATGATTAATAAATAAATAAATGGCAACGGCTCTTTTTCAGTTCAGTTGTGTTTCATTTTGTAACATTCTACCAGGTGTTTATTCTACAGGTTCTACAAGTTGGTCAGTAAATCCAGTCGGTTGTTTCAGAGGTATTAGGTTTGATAAGCGTTATGGCAATAACGCTTAGACTGTTCAACTTTCACTTGGATTGGAGTAACATTTGACCAGTGGGATCTGTACTTTGACTTGAGTAATAAACTTGGGTACTTTGTCCACCTCTGAATTGTGGAGATGTTTCCCAGAATTAGATGTGGGCTTTGAGTGGATCAGAAATCCATTTGGAGACAGAAAACACATTGAGCACGTCAGTTCCAAGCCATCACCAAGAGAGGTTGACGGTCTTGTGGACGTCGCATTAGATGGGACACTGAAGATGACCTTCAAAGAGAAATGCTTGACAGACTTTTGGTTCCACATCCAACCTGAACATCCTGAGCTGGCTGACTCTGCTCTGAATCTCATCTCATTATCTCTAGCCTCTTTATCCTTCTACAGGGTCGCAGGCAAGCTGGAGCCTATCCCAGCTGACTACGGGGGAAAGGTGGGGTACACCCTGGACAAGTCGCCAGGTCATCACAGGGCTGACACATAGACACAGACAACCATTCACACTCACACCTACGGTCAATTTGGAGTCACCAGTTAACCTAACCTGCATGTCTTTGGACTGTGGGGGAAACTGGAGCACCCGGAGGAAACCCACACGGACACGGGGAGAACATGCAAACTCCACACAGAAAGGCCCTCGCCGGCCACGGGGCTTGAACCCGGACCTTCTTGCTGTGAGGCGACAGCGCTAACCACTACACCACCGTGCCGCCCTGCTCTGAAACTGTTAATGTCATTTTCAACCACATACAACTGGGAAGTTGGATTTTCCACTCTGGTTGGACTGAAAACAAAGCAGCGCAACTGGATCAATGTGGCCCCCAATATGAGATAAAAACTGTCCAGTTTGGAGCCAGACATTGCTTCACTGATGGATCAGAATAAGCAGCACCATTCTTCCCATTAAGATAAGGACAACAATGAGTGAGATGACGATACTATTTGTAAAACTGTCATTTCATTAGTGTTTAATTTGTAATCTGCTGTTGAAGTCGGCTCATTGTTTTTTGTTCGGGATAATTAGGGGGTTCGGTGGTCCGCAAAATTTTTTTATTAATAAAGTGGTCCTTGTTCTTAAAAAGTTTGAGAAACACTGAACTAAACTGATGTGTGTTGTTTAAAGTGTAATGTATTATTCTATAAGAAACTGAAATGTGTCCATGAGAATCAGATTTACTTTCTACATTAATTCCATATCATCAATCAATAAAAATTAAACTTGTGAATTGTAATTCTAGCTGTTTAGATCTTGTATCTTCACCTCTATCCGTCCCTTTCTTGTAGTTAAATCCATCGTCTCATATGAGCTGAGACACGTGGATCTGTCCAAGTACAAACACACAGTCTCTTTATTTTATATTTTTATTCTGACATCAGAACCTTGTGTTCAGGGAGACACTTTATTTCACAACTGATGGAACACACTGCATTTATCCATCAGATATTCACAGATTTCATCATTTCTCTTCCAGTCTGTGTGTGTGTAATCTGACAGAGGAAAGCTGTAGAGTTCTGTCCTCAGTTCTCAGCTCAAACTCCTCCAGACTGAGAGAACTGAACCTGAGTCACAATAACCTGCAGGATTCAGGAGTGAAGCTGCTCTCTGCTGGACTGGAGAATCCACACTGTACACTGGAGACACTGAGGTACACACACACACACACACACACACACAGTAAGTGTACTGTATATAATAGTTGTGTGTTTTGTGTTGTAAAGCTGAGTGATTTATGCTGTAACTGTGAGATGTTTCTCTCTACAGGTTGTCTGACTGCAGTATTACAGGTGAAGGTTGTGCTGCTCTGGTTTCAGCTCTGAGGTCAAATCCCTCATCACACCTGAGAGAACTGGATCTGTACTGGAATAATCCAGAAGAATCAGGAGTGAAGCTGCTCTCTGATCTACTGAAGGATCCACACTGTACACTGGAGAAACTAGAGTGAGTTACTGACTGTCTACACACACACACACACACACACACACACACACACAGTAAGAGTGATTTGGTGGTTTGATGTCTCTTTCTCCACTCCAGAGGAGATTCTGTATCTGAATGTGTTGGTACAGTAATAAATAAAAACACTGTTGTGTGGTTGGTGTTCTCTCTCTGAAAAGAGTGGAAGAGAGCCTGCCCCTGGTGGCTGTATCAGACGACAGTGTTTCACTGAGAAAGAATGGATCCCCTCCCCTTTCATTTACACACATTTTGACATAATTAGTGGTATTTATGGTTTTGTATTTTGTAAACTTGAATCTGTGCTTTGTGTGTTCTGCGACACATTTTTCTTGTCATGAACCTGATGACTGATTCTGATAAAAACATGTTCAAATCTGATCATTCTGCCCTTTTCTCCTTCTTTACAGATTGTAGTTTTCATCCTGATCTGATCTGAGTCTCACACACAGAGGATGATGAGGATAAACCCTTACAGTACAAAGTGATTTGAAGATCATCATCATTTAGTGATAATCAGATGTGTACAACATGTCAGCACTTCCACTTCTCTAGTTGTTTGGAAAAATACACCAGCTGAGATAAATAAACTTTAATGAACTCAACACTCAAATATTTTCTTATTAATATCTTTTACAGCAAAACAGAAACTGTTAATGCACATCGAACATCATTTAATAGTTTTGTATGTACAGTATGCTTCTGTTTTTCCATTTACATGCAGCAGAAGGTCACATTTATGTTTAAAACACATCATAAATATCTTAGGCTACGTTCACACTGCAGGCTGAAGTGACTCAAATCCGATCTTTTCGCCCATATGTGACCTGTATCCGATCTTTTATTGACAATATGAACGACACAGATCCAATTTTTTCAAATCCGACCCAGGCCGTTTGGATATGTGGTGCTAATTCCGATTCCTATCCGCTCTTTTCATATGCGACTTCAGTCTGAACCGCCAGGTCGCATTCATCCGACTTACACGTCATCAACAAGCCACAAACGTCACTATTCTGCGCTGAAGTAGGCGGCGGGTCTCTCAAAAAAGTTACAACAACATGGCGCATAATCACAGGCGCAGATAGAGGGTGGGACGAGTCATATTTAAATTCACCTCGTTCGGTCCCCCCCACTTATAGGGAGGAAAAATACGTCTATGCTGTCTTTCTTTGCATAAGGCAAACCTCACGGAAAAATCAAAAGACTAATTACCATTCGGTTTATTGAGGTGCATGGCAGTGTATACATATAGTTGCAACAACTCACATAAAACAAAACAAAGACTGATATTCGGTTGGTTGAGCTGCGCAGACTGCACAGGTTGCGAGCTCGAGCTTGGTTGCTATGGTTACTAACAACAAGTCTGACAGGCATATCGGGGTTGGGGTTGGTTTGCTGGCAGCTTTGTCCCCCCCCCCAGTTTTTTGTCCCCCCCAGTTCAAAAAACGTATCTGCGCCCCTGCGCATGACATCAATGCGAGGGACGCTTCGGGCTGTGAAGGTTCTGAATCTTCTCAATGGAAGGACGCAGAGGTTAGGGAGCTGATTTCCATTTGGGGGGATGCAGCTATTCAAGCTAGATTGGATGAGTCATACCGCAACCGGGCGGTTTTACTTCCGTAAACACTGGCCATGCTCACTGCGTGTGACGTCGTCGTATCCTGCAGTGCGCATGCGGAACACTTTTAGGTCGCTTTTCGTTCATACTGAGGATCACATACAAGTCGCATATATTTGTTAATGTGAACGACCTCACAAAAAAATCGGATTTCACAAAAAAATCGGAATTGAGCATTAAGCCTTGCAGTGTGAACGTAGCGTTATAGTATCAGTTCACTACAGTCATTTGGTCATTGCACAAAGTTACACACTGTTTATAACCGCGTAAAGTAAATTATTTTCTCCTGAAGTTATAAAATTCAGATGAGAAAGGTTTAATTTGGTTGACTCTGTACATAACTAATGTTTTAGTCGATTTTTAAATGCTGTGTTTATAAAAATGAAGATGATTATCAATTCTGCATTGAATGTTAGAAATATTTGTGTGAAGACACCTCATTGTGTATTTGTACTGTGTGTGTGTCAATACACATCGATATCCTGATTATTGATCAGCATGTTATTTTCTCGAAGCATCTTTGAGACACTGATGGTTTAAAATTACATTGAAATGAATAATTTGCTGTAAATCGCTGTTTCACATTGTAGACTATTATACTACCATTTAAATTACATAATACAATACATAATAGCTTTGGGTGACGACAGGAGGGGAACAGAACAGATCCTGGAGATGGAACTGTTCTCCATCAACCCTCATCTCATCTGATTATCTCTAGCCGCTTTATCCTGTTCTACAGGGTCGCAGGCAAGCTGGAGCCTATCCCAGCTGACTATGGGCGAAAGGCGGGGTACACCCTGGACAAGTCGCCAGGTCATCACAGGGCTGACACATAGACACAGACAACCATTCACACTCACATTCACACCTACAGTCAATTTAGAGTCACCAGTTAACCTAACCTGCGTGTCTTTGGACTGTGGCGGAAACCGTAGCACCCAGAGGAAACCCATGCGGACACGGGGAGAACATGCAAACTCCGCACAGAAAGGCCCTCGCCTTAAAAGTGTTAGATCACTTTTAAACAAGTCATTTTTAATTAATGATCTTATTTGCAAACACAATCTTGATTTTTTGCTTCCAACTGAAACCTGGCTGAATCAAGCAAATAGTGCTTCCACCCTTATTGAAGTAGCTCCCCCAAATTTTAATTTTTTGAATGTTACCCGACAAGGGAAAGGTGGAGGGATCGCAAATATATTCAAAGTCTCTTTTCAATGTAAACAATCCTCACTTGGTGATTTTATGTCCTTTGAACACTTATGTGCACTTGTTACATGCTCTCCTAACATATTATTAACTATTTATAGGCCTTCGAGACATTCAGCCAAAGTCTTTCTTGAAGAGTTTGGTGAACTGTTATCAGTCATTTGCTTAGAGTTTGATTGTTTTATTATATCTGGGGATTTTAACTTGCATGTAGATAATACTGATAACATTTATGCCAAAGAACTACTTGCAATTATTGACAACTTCAACCTAGTACAACATGTACAGGGGCCGACCCACTCTCGTGGTCATACTCTTGACCTCATCATCACAAAGGGTCTTACTGTTGTTGACCTGGCCTTATCCGATCATTTCTGTGTTTTCTTTGATGTTTCTATGTCTCCTCACATTCAGAACAGCTCAACGACTATAGGTAGGAGAGTCATAAAAGACAACACATGTGCTCTCTTTGAGCAAGCTCTCTCTCAGAACTCAACCAAAATGTCAGACTCTGTAGATGATTTACTGGAATTTTTTAATTTAAATATGACCCAAATTATGGATGATATTGCTCCATTCAAAATAAAAAGAGTCAATGATAAGCAGAAAGCACCATGGAAGCAGTACCCGGCTGTTAAACTGCTAAAGAGAGAATGTAGAAAGACTGAAAGAAAATGGCGCAAATCTAAACTTCACATCCATTATCAAATCCATAAAGAGATGCTTTGTTATTATAATTATGAAATTGGTAAAGCAAGACAGTCTTTCTTCTCCAACATCATCAGCAGGAATATGAACAATGCCCGTGTGCCATTTTCAACAGTAGAGAAGCTAACTAATCCCCCACCACAATTAGCACCTGAACTTCTCTCAGTTAATAAATGCAATGAGTTTGCATCCTTTTTCAAAGGTAAAATTGATAAAATATGGCAGAATATTCCTCATAATATATCTCAGTTGCAAAAAATTGAAAAACTGCAATCACCAATGACACAGATAGATAACTTCAACACAATGTCAGAATTTTGTTTAATTGATTATGAGACTCTTGAAAAAAACTGTACAAAATCTCAGTTCCTCAACATCTGAATTGGACATTCTGCCCACCAACTTTTTTAAGTCTGTTCATCATCTTATAATTACAGATGTGCTTCAAATTATAAATACATCCCTGGAGACTGGCGTTGTTCCTGTGTCCCTAAAAAAAGCCATTGTAAAGCCCCTTCTTAAAAAAAATAATCTGGATCCTTCAGTATTAAATAACTACAGGCCAATATCAAATTTACCATTCATTGGGAAAATCCTTGAAAAAATTGTCTTCAATCAATTAACTGCCTTCTTGATAGCAAACAGCCGTTTTGATAATTTTCAGCCAAGGTTTCGTGCCAATCATAGCACTGAAACAGCGCTGATTAAAGTTATAAATGACATACGTCTTAATACTGATGCAGGCAAAACATCGGTCCTGGTATTACTGGACCTCAGTGCAGCTTTTGATACTGTTGATCACAACATACTGCTATATCGACTTGAACACTGGATTAGATTGACTGGTAAAGTTATCAATTGGTTAAATTCATACTTAAAAGATAGAAGCTTCTCTGTTACCTTGGGAAATTGTTCCTCAACGTCAATGTCCTTGACCTGTGGTGTCCCCCAGGGGTCGATTCTTGGACCATTACTTTTCAACCTTTATATGCTTCCACTTGGGCAAATTATCAATAAAAATTCAATTTTGTATCACTGCTATGCAGATGACACCCAAATTTATTTTGCTCTATCACCTAATGATTATGCCCCCCTTGAATGTCTCTACCAGTGTATCGATCAAATCAATAGCTGGATGTCACAAAATTTTCTTCAGCTGAACACAGATAAAACAGAAGTAATTCTATTTGGAAAAAAAGATGAAAGACTCAGGATTACCACTATTCTTGACACAAAAGGGATTAAAACTAAAGAAATGGTTAAAAATCTTGGTGTTTTCATTGAGAGCGAGCTAAACTTTGACAGTCACATGAAAGCAATCACTAAAACGGCATTTTATCACCTAAAAAACATTTCCAAACTAAGAGGACTTGTGTCAAAAAATGATCTGGAAAAACTTATACATGCCTTCATCTCTAGTAGGGTTGATTACTGCAATGGCCTTTTCACAGGCCTGCCAAAAAAGACCATCAAACGACTTCAGCTGGTTCAAAATGCAGCGACTAGGGTTCTCACACGAACAAAAAGAACAGAGCACATTACTCCAATTCTAAGGTCCCTTCACTGGCTTCCAGTAAGCTACAGAATTGACTTTAAAGTATTGCTGCTGGTATATAAATCTCTAAATGGTACAGGGCCCAATTACCTCTTTGATATGTTGCAGTGGCCTAACCCAATCAGATCTACCAGATCAAAACAGAAAAATTTACTATTAAAACCAGTTGTTAAAACAAAGTATGGTGAAGCAGCTTTTAGCTACTATGCAGTACAGCTATGGAACCAACTGCCAGAGGACATTAAAAATGCTCCTGCTGTTGGCAGTTTCAAATCTAGGTTAAAGACCAAGCTGTTTTCAGATGCTTTCTGTTAAATAATTAATATTGTCTTCTTTACATTTTTTATAATCTTTACTTTCTCTGCATGTTTTAAATTTACTTTAATTTTAACTTTATTCTATTTTATTCTTTATTCTATTCTGCTGGTTTCTTTTTTTCTCCTCCTATTTGAATTTCTACTAAATTTTATTATTTTATTTCTACTATTGTTTAATTCTTATTATTTTCTTTTAATTCTTTTAATTAATTGTTTTAGAATAAAAATAAAATTATTTTATGTAATTTTATTTCTCTATTGTTTACTGTTTTTGTTTTTACTTCTGTAAAGCACATTGAACTGCCATTGTGTATGAAATGTGCTATATAAATAAACTTGCCTTGCCGGCCACGGAACCCGGACCTTCTTACTGTGAGGCGACAGTGCTAACCACTACACCACCGTGCTGCCCCGAAACACATTGGGTAATTGAAAATACTTCCTTACAAAACTGAACACCAATCAGCCAGCTACAAAAGGCCTCAGTGAAGCCATTTTGAGAACTTTGTAAGCATGGAGGCAGGGAGAGCTAGAGGCAGAGGAAGACAGACAGAGAGAGAGAGAGGAGGAGGATGTGGTCAAAGAGGCCATGCAAGGACCATTATTTCTGATGACATAAGAGCAGCTTTGGTGGACTATGTCATAAACCATGGCCTGACTGTGAGGGAAGCTGGGCAGAGAGTCCACCCTAATCTAAGCCGTTTCACAGTTTCATCCATAATAAGGACATTCCGACTGGAAAATAGGTACGTCTTCAACTCTCTACTCTACTCAGACTGTATCTAGAGTATTTACAGTACTGTACCATATCACATTACCGTATCACATGTACTGTATTGCAGGGTGGCTAATGCTCCTTTTCAGACAAAAGTGGTAGTTTTGTGAAACATACTGTGATAACGTGTTGAGATGTTTCAGTACTGTGTATGGTATATACAGTAAAGTACAGTAAATACAGTACTGTTAAAAAGAAGCAAACCAATAACAATTTGTGGTTGCATTTTTCTACAGAATGGCTAGAAGACCTACTGGGGGTGGACGCTAACGCCTGTTCACCCAACAGCAGGAACTTGCCATTGTGAACCTAGTCAGAGCAAACAATGCAATCCGTATCCACCAGCTATGGCAAAAATACTTGCAGATAGGCAAGTATTCAACTACATAAATCGAGTAAGCATTACCACTATCAGACGCATCTTGGTAAAGCACAACATGACCATGAAGCAATTGTACAGGGTCCCATTTCAGAGGAACAGTGTCAGGGTCAAAGGACTTTGACATGAATATGTACAGGTAAATGTTACAGTCCCTTACATTTACAATACAGAATGGGTGCAGTCCAGTAACAGCTGAATATGTACCATTGGATCAGTACCACATAGGTACCTGTGTGGTGGGGTGGGGCGGTTCTGTATGTGTAGTACTGTAGTTGTGTGCTTTGAGTAATGCCATCCACAATATGTATTTTTTGTTACAAAGAATCTTGGACATGGATGGAGCTGCACAGCCTCATGAATTTATTCACGTTGACGAGGCTGGATTCAACCTTAGCAAAAATAGACAACGGGGATGTAATATAATTGGCCAAAGGGCAAATGTGCATGTCCTGGGGCAGCGCAGGAGAAAGATCACATTGTGTGCCGCCATAAACCTTTGAGGGCTACTGCACCATCATGCCAAACTGGGTTCCTATAATGTGCAACACATAATCACATTTCTAGATGCACTTCATGATGCAGTAGTACAGGACAGACCAGGTTTGTTGTTGTCTGGGATAATGTTAGTTTCCATCGGGCTGTTCTGGTCCAGAACTGGTTCACCAACCATGATCAATTTGAAGTTGTGTACTTGCCCCTTTACTCACCATTTCTAAACCCTATAGAATAATTTTTTCCGCTTGGAGATGGCACGTATATGACCGCCAACCACATGCCCGCATGCTTCTTCTGCAGGCAACGGAACAGGCCTGCGGAGACATTGAGGTAAGGTCAATCCAAGGATGGATTCGGCACACAAGGGGATATTTTCCCCGATGCTTAGTGAGAGAAGACATTGCTTGTGATGTTGATGAGATCCTGTGGCCAGACCCCAACAGACGGCAGGCTCCATAAGCCCACTTACGCACAATTGTGTTTTTCTGTGTTTACAGTAGTGTATTGTTTGTTTTATTTTTGCTTTAACTGAATTTACTGTACTGTAAAGTACACTCCTGTAATGTACAGTATTGAGTATTTCGTTTTTTGGTTGTTGTGAAAACGTGCCGTCTGTGGAACTGAATAAAAACAGTGAAAACGAAAGACTGCAGTGTTTTATCTAAAGTAGACTAGTGTGTTGCTGCTGATCTGAAAATGTATTCATATGATGCAAGTGGGTATCATTTTGTCATCAGAGTGACATTTTGACAAAGGATTGTTAGGTTTTGATAGCAGAGTTTCAGTTTGACATAGATGTGAATGGTTTATTTCCCAGTGTTGTGTCTTATTTGCTTGTGTGTAGAGTTTTGACACAATGAGCCAAGTTTTGCAAAACGTGTTCAAGCAATGGGCAAAAACTGTAAAATCTGTTATGACAAGATCAGTAGGTCCTGTGTCTCCATAGAGAGAGAGAGAGAGAGTGTGTGTGTGTCTGTCTCCAGTGTGTGTCCATAGTGTGTGTGTGTGTGTATCCATAGTGTGTGTCCCTCCTTCCGTCCCCAGAGCAGAAAGTGAAAATCAGCAGCTCCATTTAGTGCCGAGAAAACTAACCTTTTCTCTTTTTAGAGAGAGTGTGTGTATGTCTCCAGTGTGTGTCTGTCACCAGTGTGTCTGTCTCCAGTGTGTGTATCTGTCTGTCTGTCTCCAGTGTGTGTGTGTCCGCATCTGTCTGTCTGTCTGTCTCCAGTGTGTGTGTGTGTCCGCATCTGTCTGTCTGTCTCCAGTGTGTGTGTGTGTGTGTCTGTCTCCAGTGTGTGACTGTCTCCAGTGTGTGTGTCCGCGTCTGTCTGTCTGTCTCCAGTGTGTGTGTGTGTCTCCAGTGTGTCTGTCTGTCTGTCTCCAGTGTGTCTGTCTGTCTGTCTCCAGTGTGTGTGTGTCTGTCTGTCTCCAGTGTGTGTGTGTGTCTGTCTCCAGTGTGTGTGTGTGTGTGTGTCTGTCTCCAGTGTGTGACTGTCTCCAGTGTGTGTGTCCGCGTCTGTCTGTCTGTCTCCAGTGTGTGTGTGTGTCTCCAGTGTGTCTGTCTGTCTGTCTCCTGTGTGTGTGTGTGTGTGTGTGTGTGTGTGTGTGTGTCCCCCCGCATCTGTCTGTCTGTCTCCAGTGTGTGTGTGTGTGTCCCCACATCTGTCTGTCTGTCTCCAGTGTGTGTCTGTCTGTCTCCAGTGTGTGTGTGTGTGTGTGTGTGTATATGTGTCTGTCTGTCTCCAGTGTGTGTGTGTGTGTCTGTCTGTCTCCAGTGTGTGTGTGTGTCTGTCTGTCTCCAGTGTGTGTGTGTGTATCTGTCTGTCTCCAGTGTGTGTGTGTGTCTGTCTGTCTCCAGTGTGTGTGTGTGTGTCTGTCTGTCTCCAGTGTGTGTGTGTGTCTGTCTGTCTCCAGTGTGTGTGTGTGTGTCTGTCTGTCTCCAGTGTGTCTGTCTGTCTGTCTGTCTGTCTCCAGTGTGTGTGTGTGTGTGTCTGTCTCCAGTGTGTGACTGTCTCCAGTGTGTGTGTCCGCGTCTGTCTGTCTCCAGTGTGTGTGTCTGTCTGTCTCCTGTGTGTGTGTGTGCGTCTGTCTGTCTGTCTCCTGTGTGTGTGTGTGTGTCCCCGCATCTGTCTGTCTGTCTCCAGTGTGTGTGTGTGTGTGTGTGTGTGTGTGTGTCCCCGCATCTGTCTGTCTGTCTCCAGTGTGTGTGTGTGTGTGTGTGTGTGTGTGTGTGTGTCCCCGCATCTGTCTGTCTGTCTCCAGTGTGTGTGTGTGTGTCTGTCTGTCTCCAGTGTCTGTCTGTCTGTCTCCAGTGTGTCTGTCTGTCTGTCTGTCTGTCTCCAGTGTGTCTGTCTGTCTGTCTCCAGTGTGTCTGTCTGTCTGTCTGTCTCCAGTGTGTGTGTGTGTCTGTCTCCAGTGTGTGTGTGTGTCTGTCTCCAGTGTGTGTGTGTGTCTGTCTCCAGTGTGTGTGTCTGTCTCCAGTGTGTGTGTGTCTGTCTCCAGTGTGTGTGTGTCCGCATCTGTCTGTCTGTCTCCAGTGTGTCTGTCTGTCTCCAGTGTGTGTGTCTGTCTGTCTCCAGTGTGTGTGTGTGTCTGTCTGTCTCCAGTGTGTGTGTGTGTGTGTGTGTGTGTGTGTGTCCGCATCTGTCTGTCTGTCTCCAGTGTGTGTGTCTGTCTGTCTCCAGTGTGTGTGTGTGTGTGTCTGTCTGTCTCCAGTATGTCTGTCTGTCTGTCTCCAGTGTGTGTGTGTGTGTGTGTGTGTGTCTGTCTGTCTCCAGTGTGTGTGTGTGTGTGTGTGTGTGTGTGTCTGTCTCCAGTGTGTGTGTGTGTGTCTGTCTCCAGTGTGTGTGTGTCTGTCTCCAGTGTGTGTGTGTGTGTGTCTGTCTCCAGTGTGTGTGTGTGTGTGTGTGTGTGTGTCTGTCTGTCTCCAGTGTGTGTGTGTGTGTCTGTCTGTCTCCAGTGTGTGTGTGTGTGTCTGTCTGTCTCCAGTGTGTGTGTGTGTGTGTCTCGGCCCTCTCCAGTGTGTGTGTGTGTCTGTCTGTCTGTCTCCAGTGTGTGTGTGTGTGTGTGTGTCTGTCTGTCTGTCTCCAGTGTGTGTGTCCGCGTCTGTCTGTCTGTCTGTCTCCAGTGTGTGTGTGTCTCCAGTGTGTGTGTCTGTCTGTCTGTCTCCTGTGTGTGTGTGTGTCCCCCCGCATCTGTCTGTCTGTCTCCAGTGTGTGTCTGTCTGTCTCCAGTGTGTGTCTGTCTGTCTCCAGTGTGTGTCTGTCTGTCTCCAGTGTGTGTGTGTGTCTGTCTGTCTCCAGTGTGTGTGTCTGTCTGTCTCCAGTGTGTGTGTCTGTCTGTCTCCAGTGTGTCTGTCTGTCTGTCTGTCTCCAGTGTGTCTGTCTGTCTGTCTGTCTCCAGTGTGTGTGTGTGTGTGTGTGTGTCTGTCTCCAGTGTGTGTGTGTGTCTGTCTGTCTCCAGTGTGTGTGTGTGTGTCTGTCTCCAGTGTGTGTGTGTGTGTGTCTGTCTCCAGTGTGTGTGTGTGTCTGTCTGTCTCCAGTGTGTGTGTGTCTGTCTGTCTCCAGTGTGTGTGTGTGTCTGTCTGTCTCCAGTGTGTGTGTGTGTCTGTCTGTCTCCAGTGTGTGTGTGTGTCTGTCTGTCTCCAGTGTGTCTGTCTGTCTGTCTGTCTCCAGTATGTCTGTCTGTCTGTCTGTCTCCAGTATGTCTGTCTGTCTGTCTGTCTGTCTGTCTGTCTGTCTCCAGTGTGTGTGTGTGTCTGTCTGTCTCCAGTGTGTGTGTGTGTCTGTCTCCAGTGTGTGTGTGTGTCTGTCTCCAGTGTGTGTGTGTGTGTCTGTCTCCAGTGTGTGTGTGTGTCTGTCTCCAGTGTGTGTGTGTGTGTGTGTGTGTCTGTCTCCAGTGTGTGTGTGTGTGTCTGTCTCCAGTGTGTGTGTGTGTGTCTGTCTCCAGTGTGTGTGTGTGTCTCCAGTGTGTGTGTGTGTGTGTGTGTGTGTCCGCATCTGTCTGTCTGTCTCCAGTCTGTCTGTCTGTCTGTCTGTCTGTCTCCAGTGTGTCTGTCTGTCTGTCTCCAGTGTGTGTGTGTGTGTGTGTGTGTGTGTGTGTCTGTCTGTCTGTCTCCAGTGTGTGTGTGTGTGTGTGTGTGTGTCTGTCTGTCTCCAGTGTGTGTGTCTGTCTGTCTCCAGTGTGTGTGTGTGTGTGTGTGTGTGTGTGTCCGCATCTGTCTGTCTGTCTCCAGTGTGTGTGTCTGTCTGTCTCCAGTGTCTGTCTGTCTCCAGTGTGTGTGTGTGTGTGTGTGTGTGTGTGTCTGTCTCCAGTATGTCTGTCTGTCTGTCTCCAGTGTGTGTGTGTCTGTCTGTCTCCAGTGTGTGTGTGTGTGTGTGTGTGTCTGTCTGTCTCCAGTGTGTGTGTGTGTGTGTGTGTGTGTCTGTCTGTCTCCAGTGTGTGTGTGTGTGTGTGTGTCTGTCTGTCTCCAGTGTGTGTGTGTGTGTGTGTGTGTGTGTGTCTGTCTGTCTCCAGTGTGTGTGTGTGTGTGTGTGTGTGTGTCTGTCTGTCTGTCTCCAGTGTGTGTGTGTGTGTGTGTGTGTGTGTGTCTGTCTCCAGTGTGTGTGTGTGTGTCTGTCTGTCTCCAGTGTGTGTGTGTGTGTCTGTCTGTCTCCAGTGTGTGTGTGTGTGTCTCTGTCTGTCTCCAGTGTGTGTGTGTGTGTCTCTGTCTGTCTCCAGTGTGTGTGTGTGTGTCTGTCTGTCTCCAGTGTGTCTGTCTGTCTGTCTGTCTGTCTCCAGTGTGTGACTGTCTCCAGTGTGTGTCCGTGTCTGTCTGTCTGTCTCCAGTGTGTGTGTGTGTGTCTCCAGTGTGTGTGTCTGTCTGTCTCCTGTGTGTGTGTGTGTGTCTGTCTGTCTGTCTCCTGTGTGTGTGTCCCCCCGCATCTGTCTGTCTGTCTCCAGTGTGTGTGTGTGTGTGTGTCCCCGCATCTATCTGTCTGTCTCCAGTGTGTGTGTGTGTGTCTGTCTGTCTCCAGTGTGTGTCTGTCTGTCTCCAGTGTGTGTGTGTGTCTGTCTGTCTCCAGTGTGTGTCTGTCTGTCTCCAGTGTGTGTGTGTGTGTGTGTCTGTCTGTCTCCAGTGTGTGTCTGTCTGTCTCCAGTGTGTGTCTGTCTGTCTCCAGTGTGTGTGTCTGTCTGTCTGTCTCCAGTGTGTGTGTGTCTGTCTGTCTGTCTCCAGTGTGTGTGTGTCTGTCTGTCTCCAGTGTGTGTGTGTGTCTGTCTGTCTCCAGTGTGTGTGTGTGTCTGTCTCCAGTGTGTGTGTGTGTGTGTCTGTCTCCAGTGTGTGTGTGTGTGTGTCTGTCTCCAGTGTGTGTGTGTGTGTGTCTGTCTCCAGTGTGTGTGTGTGTGTGTCTGTCTCCAGTGTGTGTGTGTGTGTGTCTGTCTCCAGTGTGTGTGTGTGTGTCTGTCTCCAGTGTGTGTGTGTGTGTGTCTGTCTCCAGTGTGTGTGTGTGTGTGTCTGTCTCCAGTGTGTGTGTGTGTGTGTGTCTGTCTCCAGTGTGTGTGTCCGCGTCTGTCTGTCTGTCTCCAGTGTGTGTGTGTGTGTGTGTCTCCAGTGTGTGTGTCTGTCTGTCTCCTGTGTGTGTGTGTGTGTGTCTGTCTGTCTGTCTCCTGTGTGTGTGTGTGTCCCCCCGCATCTGTCTGTCTGTCTCCAGTGTGTGTGTGTGTGTGTGTCCCCGCATCTATCTGTCTGTCTCCAGTGTGTGTGTGTGTGTCTGTCTGTCTCCAGTGTGTGTCTGTCTGTCTCCAGTGTGTGTGTGTGTCTGTCTGTCTCCAGTGTGTGTCTGTCTGTCTCCAGTGTGTGTGTGTGTGTGTGTCTGTCTGTCTCCAGTGTGTGTGTCTGTCTGTCTGTCTCCAGTGTGTGTGTGTGTCTGTCTGTCTCCAGTGTGTGTGTGTGTCTGTCTGTCTCCAGTGTGTGTGTGTGTCTGTCTGTCTCCAGTGTGTGTGTGTGTGTGTCTGTCTCCAGTGTGTGTGTGTGTGTGTCTGTCTCCAGTGTGTGTGTGTCTGTCTCCAGTGTGTGTGTGTGTGTCTGTCTCCAGTGTGTGTGTGTGTGTCTGTCTCCAGTGTGTGTGTGTGTGTGTGTCTGTCTCCAGTGTGTGTGTGTGTGTGTGTCTGTCTCCAGTCTGTGTGTGTGTGTGTGTCTGTCTCCAGTGTGTGTGTGTGTGTGTCTGTCTCCAGTGTGTGTGTGTGTGTGTGTGTCTGTCTCCAGTGTGTGTGTGTGTGTGTGTCTGTCTCCAGTGTGTGTGTGTGTGTGTGTCTGTCTCCAGTGTGTGTGTGTGTGTGTGTCTGTCTCCAGTGTGTGTGTGTGTGTCTGTCTCCAGTGTGTGTGTGTGTGTGTCTGTCTCCAGTGTGTGTGTGTGTGTGTCTGTCTCCAGTGTGTGTGTGTGTGTCTGTCTCCAGTGTGTGTGTGTGTGTGTGTCTGTCTCCAGTGTGTGTGTGTGTGTGTGTGTCTGTCTCCAGTGTGTGTGTGTGTGTGTGTCTGTCTCCAGTGTGTGTGTGTGTGTGTGTCTGTCTCCAGTGTGTGTGTGTGTGTGTGTCTGTCTCCAGTGTGTGTGTGTGTGTGTGTCTGTCTCCAGTGTGTGTGTGTGTGTGTGTCTGTCTCCAGTGTGTGTGTGTGTGTGTGTCTGTCTCCAGTGTGTGTGTGTGTGTCTGTCTCCAGTGTGTGTGTGTGTGTGTCTGTCTCCAGTGTGTGTGTGTGTCTGTCTGTCTCCAGTGTGTGTGTGTGTCTGTCTGTCTCCAGTGTGTGTGTGTGTGTGTCTGTCTCCAGTGTGTGTGTGTGTGTCTGTCTCCAGTGTGTGTGTGTCTGTCTCCAGTGTGTGTGTGTGTGTCTGTCTCCAGTGTGTGTGTGTGTCTGTCTCCAGTGTGTGTGTGTGTGTGTGTCTGTCTCCAGTGTGTGTGTGTGTGTGTGTCTGTCTCCAGTGTGTGTGTGTGTGTGTGTCTGTCTCCAGTGTGTGTGTGTGTGTGTCTGTCTCCAGTGTGTGTGTGTGTGTGTGTCTGTCTCCAGTGTGTGTGTGTGTGTGTGTGTCTGTCTCCAGTGTGTGTGTGTGTGTGTGTGTCTGTCTCCAGTGTGTGTGTGTGTCTGTCTCCAGTGTGTGTGTGTGTCTGTCTCCAGTGTGTGTGTGTGTGTCTGTCTCCAGTGTGTGTGTGTGTGTGTCTGTCTCCAGTGTGTGTGTGTGTGTGTCTGTCTCCAGTGTGTGTGTGTGTGTGTCTGTCTCCAGTGTGTGTGTGTGTGTGTCTGTCTCCAGTGTGTGTGT
The DNA here is from genome assembly GCF_027579695.1 of Neoarius graeffei. Classification (NCBI taxonomy): domain Eukaryota; kingdom Metazoa; phylum Chordata; class Actinopteri; order Siluriformes; family Ariidae; genus Neoarius; species Neoarius graeffei. The sequence continues at coordinate 100,981,920 of NC_083573.1, forward strand.
GTGTGTGTCTGTCTCCAGTGTGTGTGTGTGTGTGTGTCTGTCTCCAGTGTGTGTGTGTGTGTGTCTGTCTCCAGTGTGTGTGTGTGTGTGTCTGTCTCCAGTGTGTGTGTGTGTGTGTGTGTCTGTCTCCAGTGTGTGTGTGTGTGTCTGTCTCCAGTGTGTGTGTGTGTGTCTGTCTCCAGTGTGTGTGTGTGTGTGTCTCCAGTGTGTGTGTGTGTGTGTGTGTGTGTGTCTCCAGTGTGTGTGTATGTGTGTGTGTGTGTCTCCAGTGTGTGTGTGTGTGTGTGTGTGTGTGTGTCTCCAGTGTGTGTGTGTGTGTGTGTGTGTGTGTCTCCAGTGTGTGTGTGTGTGTCTCCAGTGTGTGTGTGTGTGTGTCTCCAGTGTGTGTGTGTGTGTGTGTGTCTCCAGTGTGTGTGTGTGTGTGTCTCCAGTGTGTGTGTGTGTGTGTGTCTCCAGTGTGTGTGTGTGTCTGTGTGTCTCCAGTGTGTGTGTGTGTCTGTCTGTCTCCAGTGTGTGTGTGTGTCTGTCTCCAGTGTGTGTGTGTCTGTCTCCAGTGTGTGTGTGTGTGTCTGTCTCCAGTGTGTGTGTGTGTGTCTGTCTCCAGTGTGTGTGTGTCTGTCTCCAGTGTGTGTGTGTGTGTGTCCGCATCTGTCTGTCTCCAGTGTGTCTGTCTGTCTGTCTCCAGTGTGTCTGTCTGTCTGTCTCCAGTGTGTGTGTGTGTGTGTGTGTCTGTCTGTCTGTCTCCAGTGTGTGTGTGTGTGTGTGTCTGTCTGTCTCCAGTGTGTGTGTGTGTGTGTGTGTGTGTGTGTCTGTCTGTCTCCAGTGTGTGTGTGTGTCTGTCTGTCTCCAGTGTGTATGTGTGTGTGTGTGTGTCCGCATCTGTCTGTCTGTCTCCAGTGTGTGTGTCTGTCTGTCTCCAGTGTCTGTCTGTCTCCAGTGTGTGTGTGTGTGTGTCTGTCTGTCTCCAGTGTGTGTGTGTGTGTGTCTGTCTGTCTCCAGTGTGTGTGTGTGTGTGTCTGTCTGTCTCCAGTGTGTGTGTGTGTGTGTGTCTGTCTGTCTCCAGTGTGTGTGTGTGTGTGTCTGTCTGTCTGTCTCCAGTGTGTGTGTGTGTGTGTGTCTGTCTGTCTGTCTCCAGTGTGTGTGTGTGTGTGTGTGTGTGTCTGTCTGTCTCCAGTGTGTGTGTGTGTGTCTGTCTGTCTCCAGTGTGTGTGTGTGTGTGTCTGTCTGTCTCCAGTGTGTGTGTGTGTGTCTGTCTGTCTCCAGTGTGTGTGTGTGTGTCTCTGTCTGTCTCCAGTGTGTGTGTGTGTGTCTCTGTCTGTCTCCAGTGTGTGTGTGTGTGTCTCTGTCTGTCTCCAGTGTGTGTGTGTGTGTGTGTCTGTCTGTCTCCAGTCTGTCTGTCTGTCTGTCTCCAGTGTGTGTGTGTGTGTGTGTGTGTGTCTGTCTCCAGTGTGTGACTGTCTCCAGTGTGTGTGTCCGCGTCTGTCTGTCTGTCTCCAGTGTGTGTGTGTGTCTCCAGTGTGTGTGTCTGTCTGTCTCCTGTGTGTGTGTGTGTCTGTCTGTCTGTCTCCTGTGTGTGTGTGTGTGTCCCCCCGCATCTGTCTGTCTGTCTCCAGTGTGTGTGTGTGTCTGTCTGTCTCCAGTGTGTGTCTGTCTGTCTCCAGTGTGTGTGTGTCTGTCTCCAGTGTGTGTGTGTGTGTGTGTGTGTCTGTCTGTCTCCAGTGTGTGTGTGTGTGTCTGTCTGTCTCCAGTGTGTGTGTGTGTGTGTCTGTCTGTCTCCAGTGTGTGTGTGTCTGTCTGTCTCCAGTGTGTGTGTGTGTCTGTCTGTCTCCAGTGTGTCTGTCTGTCTGTCTGTCTCCAGTGTGTCTGTCTGTCTGTCTCCAGTCTGTCTGTCTGTCTGTCTGTCTCCAGTGTGTGTGTGTGTGTCTGTCTGTCTCCAGTGTGTGTGTGTGTGTCTGTCTGTCTCCAGTGTGTGTGTGTGTCTGTCTGTCTGTCTCCAGTGTGTGTGTGTGTCTGTCTGTCTCCAGTGTGTGTGTGTGTCTGTCTGTCTCCAGTGTGTGTGTGTGTCTGTCTGTCTCCAGTGTGTGTGTGTGTGTGTCTGTCTCCAGTGTGTGTGTGTGTGTGTCTGTCTCCAGTGTGTGTGTGTGTGTCTGTCTGTCTCCAGTGTGTGTGTGTGTCTGTCTGTCTCCAGTGTGTGTGTGTGTCTGTCTGTCTCCAGTGTGTCTGTCTGTCTCCAGTGTGTCTGTCTGTCTGTCTCCAGTGTGTCTGTCTGTCTGTCTGTCTGTCTCCAGTGTGTCTGTCTGTCTGTCTCCAGTGTGTGTGTGTCTGTCTGTCTGTCTCCAGTGTGTGTGTGTGTCTGTCTGTCTCCAGTGTGTGTGTGTGTCTGTCTGTCTCCAGTGTGTGTGTGTGTCTGTCTGTCTCCAGTGTGTGTGTGTGTCTGTCTGTCTCCAGTGTGTGTGTGTGTGTCTGTCTGTCTCCAGTGTGTGTGTGTGTGTCTGTCTCCAGTGTGTGTGTGTGTGTCTGTCTCCAGTGTGTGTGTGTGTCTGTCTCCAGTGTGTGTGTGTGTGTCTGTCTCCAGTGTGTGTGTGTGTGTCTGTCTCCAGTGTGTGTGTGTCTGTCTCCAGTGTGTGTGTGTCCGCATCTGTCTGTCTGTCTCCAGTGTGTCTGTCTGTCTCCAGTGTGTGTGTCTGTCTGTCTCCAGTGTGTGTGTGTGTCTGTCTGTCTCCAGTGTGTGTGTGTGTGTGTGTGTGTGTGTGTGTCCGCATCTGTCTGTCTGTCTCCAGTGTGTGTGTCTGTCTGTCTCCAGTGTGTGTGTGTGTGTCTGTCTGTCTCCAGTATGTCTGTCTGTCTGTCTCCAGTGTGTGTGTGTGTGTGTGTGTCTGTCTCCAGTGTGTGTGTGTGTGTGTGTGTGTGTCTGTCTCCAGTGTGTGTGTGTGTCTGTCTCCAGTGTGTGTGTGTGTGTGTGTGTGTGTGTGTCTGTCTCCAGTGTGTGTGTGTGTGTCTGTCTCCAGTGTGTGTGTGTGTGTGTGTGTGTGTGTCTGTCTGTCTCCAGTGTGTGTGTGTGTGTCTGTCTGTCTCCAGTGTGTGTTTGTGTGTCTGTCTGTCTCCAGTGTGTGTGTGTGTGTGTCTCGGCCCTCTCCAGTGTGTGTGTGTGTCTGTCTGTCTGTCTCCAGTGTGTGTGTGTGTGTGTGTGTGTGTCTGTCTGTCTGTCTCCAGTGTGTGACTGTCTCCAGTGTGTGTGTCCGCGTCTGTCTGTCTGTCTGTCTCCAGTGTGTGTGTGTCTCCAGTGTGTGTGTCTGTCTGTCTGTCTCCTGTGTGTGTGTGTCCCCACGCATCTGTCTGTCTGTCTCCAGTGTGTGTCTGTCTGTCTCCAGTGTGTGTCTGTCTGTCTCCAGTGTGTGTCTGTCTGTCTCCAGTGTGTGTGTGTGTCTGTCTGTCTCCAGTGTGTGTGTCTGTCTGTCTCCAGTGTGTCTGTCTGTCTGTCTGTCTGTCTGTCTCCAGTGTGTCTGTCTGTCTGTCTGTCTCCAGTGTGTGTGTGTGTGTGTGTGTGTGTGTCTGTCTCCAGTGTGTGTGTGTGTGTCTGTCTGTCTCCAGTGTGTGTGTGTGTGTCTGTCTCCAGTGTGTGTGTGTGTGTCTGTCTCCAGTGTGTGTGTGTGTCTGTCTGTCTCCAGTGTGTGTGTGTCTGTCTGTCTCCAGTGTGTGTGTGTGTCTGTCTGTCTCCAGTGTGTGTGTGTGTCTGTCTGTCTCCAGTGTGTCTGTCTGTCTGTCTCCAGTGTGTCTGTCTGTCTGTCTGTCTGTCTCCAGTATGTCTGTCTTTCTGTCTGTCTGTCTGTCTCCAGTGTGTGTGTGTGTCTGTCTGTCTCCAGTGTGTGTGTGTGTCTGTCTCCAGTGTGTGTGTGTGTGTCTGTCTCCAGTGTGTGTGTGTGTCTGTCTCCAGTGTGTGTGTGTGTCTGTCTCCAGTGTGTGTGTGTGTGTGTGTGTGTCTGTCTCCAGTGTGTGTGTGTGTGTCTGTCTCCAGTGTGTGTGTGTGTGTCTGTCTCCAGTGTGTGTGTGTGTCTCCAGTGTGTGTGTGTGTGTGTGTGTCCGCATCTGTCTGTCTGTCTCCAGTCTGTCTGTCTGTCTGTCTGTCTCCAGTGTGTCTGTCTGTCTGTCTCCAGTGTGTGTGTGTGTGTGTGTGTGTGTCTGTCTGTCTGTCTCCAGTGTGTGTGTGTGTGTGTGTGTGTGTCTGTCTGTCTCCAGTGTGTGTGTCTGTCTGTCTCCAGTTTGTGTGTGTGTGTGTGTGTGTGTCCGCATCTGTCTGTCTGTCTCCAGTGTGTGTGTCTGTCTGTCTCCAGTGTCTGTCTGTCTCCAGTGTGTGTGTGTGTGTGTCTGTCTCCAGTATGTCTGTCTGTCTGTCTCCAGTGTGTGTGTGTCTGTCTGTCTCCAGTGTGTGTGTGTGTGTGTGTGTCTGTCTGTCTCCAGTGTGTGTGTGTGTGTGTGTGTGTGTCTGTCTGTCTCCAGTGTGTGTGTGTGTGTGTGTGTGTCTGTCTGTCTGTCTCCAGTGTGTGTGTGTGTGTGTGTGTGTCTGACTGTCTCCAGTGTGTGTGTGTGTGTGTGTGTGTCTGTCTGTCTGTCTCCAGTGTGTGTGTGTGTGTGTGTGTGTGTGTGTGTGTGTCTGTCTCCAGTGTGTGTGTGTGTGTCTGTCTGTCTCCAGTGTGTGTGTGTGTGTCTGTCTGTCTCCAGTGTGTGTGTGTGTGTCTCTGTCTGTCTCCAGTGTGTGTGTGTGTGTCTCTGTCTGTCTCCAGTGTGTGTGTGTGTGTCTGTCTGTCTCCAGTGTGTCTGTCTGTCTGTCTGTCTGTCTGTCTGTCTCCAGTGTGTGACTGTCTCCAGTGTGTGTGTCCGCGTCTGTCTGTCTGTCTCCAGTGTGTGTGTGTGTCTCCAGTGTGTGTGTCTGTATGTCTCCTGTGTGTGTGTGTGTGTGTGTGTCTGTCTGTCTGTCTCCTGTGTGTGTGTGTGTCCCCCCGCATCTGTCTGTCTGTCTCCAGTGTGTGTGTGTGTGTGTGTCCCCGCATCTATCTGTCTGTCTCCAGTGTGTGTGTGTGTCTGTCTGTCTCCAGTGTGTGTCTGTCTGTCTCCAGTGTGTGTGTGTGTCTGTCTGTCTCCAGTGTGTGTCTGTCTGTCTCCAGTGTGTGTGTGTGTGTGTCTGTCTGTCTCCAGTGTGTGTCTGTCTGTCTCCAGTGTGTGTCTGTCTGTCTCCAGTGTGTCTGTCTGTCTGTCTCCAGTGTGTGTGTCTGTCTGTCTGTCTCCAGTGTGTGTGTGTGTCTGTCTGTCTCCAGTGTGTGTGTGTGTCTGTCTCCAGTGTGTGTGTGTGTGTCTGTCTCCAGTGTGTGTGTGTGTGTGTGTCTGTCTCCAGTGTGTGTGTGTGTGTGTCTGTCTCCAGTGTGTGTGTGTGTGTGTCTGTCTCCAGTGTGTGTGTGTGTGTGTCTGTCTCCAGTGTGTGTGTGTGTGTGTCTGTCTCCAGTGTGTGTGTGTGTGTCTGTCTCCAGTGTGTGTGTCCGCGTCTGTCTGTCTGTCTCCAGTGTGTGTGTGTGTGTGTGTCTCCAGTGTGTGTGTCTGTCTGTCTCCTGTGTGTGTGTGTGTGTGTGTGTGTGTGTGTCTGTCTGTCTGTCTCCTGTGTGTGTGTGTCCCCCCCCGCATCTGTCTGTCTGTCTCCAGTGTGTGTGTGTGTGTGTGTCCCCGCATCTATCTGTCTGTCTCCAGTGTGTGTGTGTGTGTGTCTGTCTGTCTCCAGTGTGTGTCTGTCTGTCTCCAGTGTGTGTGTGTGTCTGTCTGTCTCCAGTGTGTGTCTGTCTGTCTCCAGTGTGTGTCTGTCTGTCTCCAGTGTGTGTGTGTGTGTGTCTGTCTGTCTCCAGTGTGTCTGTCTGTCTCCAGTGTGTGTGTCTGTCTGTCTGTCTCCAGTGTGTGTGTGTGTCTGTCTGTCTCCAGTGTGTGTGTGTGTCTGTCTGTCTCCAGTGTGTGTGTGTGTGTGTGTCTGTCTCCAGTGTGTGTGTGTGTGTGTCTGTCTCCAGTGTGTGTGTGTGTGTGTCTGTCTCCAGTGTGTGTGTGTGTGTGTCTGTCTCCAGTGTGTGTGTGTGTGTGTGTCTGTCTCCAGTGTGTGTGTGTCTGTCTCCAGTGTGTGTGTGTCTGTCTCCAGTGTGTGTGTGTGTGTCTGTCTCCAGTGTGTGTGTGTGTGTGTCTGTCTCCAGTGTGTGTGTGTGTGTGTCTGTCTCCAGTGTGTGTGTGTGTGTGTCTGTCTCCAGTGTGTGTGTGTGTGTGTGTGTGTGTCTGTCTCCAGTGTGTGTGTGTGTGTGTCTGTCTCCAGTGTGTGTGTGTGTGTGTCTGTCTCCAGTGTGTGTGTGTGTGTGTCTGTCTCCAGTGTGTGTGTGTGTGTGTCTGTCTCCAGTGTGTGTGTGTGTGTCTGTCTCCAGTGTGTGTGTGTGTGTCTCCAGTGTGTGTGTGTGTGTGTGTGTGTGTGTCTCCAGTGTGTGTGTGTGTGTGTGTGTGTCTCCAGTGTGTGTGTGTGTGTGTGTGTCTCCAGTGTGTGTGTGTGTGTGTCTCCAGTGTGTGTGTGTGTGTGTCTCCAGTGTGTGTGTGTGTGTGTGTGTGTCTCCAGTGTGTGTGTGTGTGTGTGTGTGTCTCCAGTGTGTGTGTGTGTGTGTGTGTGTGTGTGTGTCTCCAGTGTGTGTGTGTGTGTCTCCAGTGTGTGTGTGTGTGTGTGTGTCTCCAGTGTGTGTGTGTGTCTGTCTGTCTCCAGTGTGTGTGTGTGTCTGTCTCCAGTGTGTGTGTGTGTGTGTCTGTCTCCAGTGTGTGTGTGTGTCTGTCTCCAGTGTGTGTGTGTGTCTGTCTCCAGTGTGTGTGTGTGTGTGTGTGTGTGTCCGCATCTGTCTGTCTGTCTCCAGTCTGTCTGTCTGTCTGTCTCCAGTGTGTCTGTCTGTCTGTCTCCAGTGTGTCTGTCTGTCTGTCTCCAGTGTGTGTGTGTGTGTGTGTGTGTGTCTGTCTGTCTGTCTCCAGTGTGTGTGTGTGTGTGTCTGTCTCCAGTGTGTGTGTGTGTGTGTGTGTGTGTCTGTCTGTCTCCAGTGTGTGTGTGTGTCTGTCTGTCTCCAGTGTGTATGTGTGTGTGTGTGTGTGTCCGCATCTGTCTGTCTGTCTCCAGTGTGTGTGTCTGTCTGTCTCCAGTGTGTGTGTGTGTGTGTGTGTCTGTCTGTCTCCAGTGTGTGTGTGTGTGTGTGTCTGTCTGTCTCCAGTGTGTGTGTGTGTGTCTGTCTGTCTCCAGTGTGTGTGTGTGTGTGTGTGTCTGTCTGTCTCCAGTGTGTGTGTGTGTGTGTGTGTCTGTCTGTCTCCAGTGTGTGTGTGTGTGTGTGTCTGTCTGTCTCCAGTGTGTGTGTGTGTGTGTGTCTGTCTGTCTCCAGTGTGTGTGTGTGTGTGTCTGTCTGTCTCCAGTGTGTGTGTGTGTGTCTGTCTGTCTCCAGTGTGTGTGTGTGTGTCTGTCTGTCTCCAGTGTGTGTGTGTGTGTGTGTCTGTCTGTCTCCAGTGTGTGTGTGTGTGTCTGTCTGTCTCCAGTGTGTGTGTGTGTGTCTGTCTGTCTCCAGTGTGTGTGTGTGTGTCTCTGTCTGTCTCCAGTGTGTGTGTGTGTGTCTCTGTCTGTCTCCAGTGTGTGTGTGTGTGTCTGTCTGTCTCCAGTGTGTGTGTGTGTGTCTCTGTCTGTCTCCAGTGTGTGTGTGTGTGTGTGTCTGTCTGTCTCCAGTCTGTCTGTCTGTCTGTCTCCAGTGTGTGTGTGTGTGTGTGTGTGTGTGTGTCTGTCTCCAGTGTGTGACTGTCTCCAGTGTGTGTGTCCGCGTCTGTCTGTCTGTCTCCAGTGTGTGTGTGTGTCTCCAGTGTGTGTGTCTGTCTGTCTCCTGTGTGTGTGTGTGTCTGTCTGTCTGTCTCCTGTGTGTGTGTGTGTGTCCCCCCGCATCTGTCTGTCTGTCTCCAGTGTGTGTGTGTGTCTGTCTGTCTCCAGTGTGTGTCTGTCTGTCTCCAGTGTGTGTGTGTCTGTCTCCAGTGTGTGTGTGTGTGTGTGTCTGTCTGTCTCCAGTGTGTGTGTGTGTGTCTGTCTGTCTCCAGTGTGTGTGTGTGTGTGTCTGTCTGTCTCCAGTGTGTGTGTGTGTCTGTCTGTCTCCAGTGTGTCTGTCTGTCTGTCTGTCTCCAGTGTGTCTGTCTGTCTGTCTCCAGTCTGTCTGTCTGTCTGTCTCCAGTGTGTGTGTGTGTCTGTCTGTCTCCAGTGTGTGTGTGTGTCTGTCTGTCTCCAGTGTGTGTGTGTGTCTGTCTGTCTCCAGTGTGTGTGTGTGTCTGTCTGTCTCCAGTGTGTGTGTGTGTCTGTCTGTCTCCAGTGTGTGTGTGTGTGTGTCTGTCTCCAGTGTGTGTGTGTGTGTCTGTCTGTCTCCAGTGTGTGTGTGTGTGTCTGTCTGTCTCCAGTGTGTGTGTGTGTCTGTCTGTCTCCAGTGTGTGTGTGTGTCTGTCTGTCTCCAGTGTGTCTGTCTGTCTCCAGTGTGTCTGTCTGTCTGTCTCCAGTGTGTCTGTCTGTCTGTCTGTCTCCAGTGTGTGTGTGTCTGTCTGTCTGTCTCCAGTGTGTGTGTGTGTCTGTCTGTCTCCAGTGTGTGTGTGTGTCTGTCTGTCTCCAGTGTGTGTGTGTGTCTGTCTGTCTCCAGTGTGTGTGTGTGTCTGTCTGTCTCCAGTGTGTGTGTGTGTGTCTGTCTGTCTCCAGTGTGTGTGTGTGTGTCTGTCTCCAGTGTGTGTGTGTGTCTGTCTCCAGTGTGTGTGTGTGTCTGTCTCCAGTGTGTGTGTGTGTGTCTGTCTCCAGTGTGTGTGTGTCTGTCTGCAGTGTGTGTGTGTCCGCATCTGTCTGTCTGTCTCCAGTGTGTCTGTCTGTCTCCAGTGTGTGTGTCTGTCTGTCTCCAGTGTGTGTGTGTGTCTGTCTGTCTCCAGTGTGTGTGTGTGTGTGTGTGTGTGTGTCCGCATCTGTCTGTCTGTCTCCAGTGTGTGTGTCTGTCTGTCTCCAGTGTGTGTGTGTGTGTCTGTCTGTCTCCAGTATGTCTGTCTGTCTGTCTCCAGTGTGTGTGTGTGTGTGTGTGTCTGTCTCCAGTGTGTGTGTGTGTGTGTGTGTGTCTGTCTCCAGTGTGTGTGTGTGTGTCTGTCTCCAGTGTGTGTGTGTGTGTGTGTGTGTGTGTGTCTGTCTCCAGTGTGTGTGTGTGTGTCTGTCTCCAGTGTGTGTGTGTGTGTGTGTGTGTGTGTCTGTCTGTCTCCAGTGTGTGTGTGTGTGTCTGTCTGTCTCCAGTGTGTGTGTGTGTGTCTGTCTGTCTCCAGTGTGTGTGTGTGTGTGTCTCGGCCCTCTCCAGTGTGTGTGTGTGTCTGTCTGTCTGTCTCCAGTGTGTGTGTGTGTGTGTGTGTGTGTGTCTGTCTGTCTGTCTCCAGTGTGTGACTGTCTCCAGTGTGTGTGTCCGCGTCTGTCTGTCTGTCTGTCTCCAGTGTGTGTGTGTCTCCAGTGTGTGTGTCTGTCTGTCTGCCTCCTGTGTGTGTGTGTGTCCCCCCGCATCTGTCTGTCTGTCTCCAGTGTGTGTCTGTCTGTCTCCAGTGTGTGTCTGTCTGTCTCCAGTGTGTGTCTGTCTGTCTCCAGTGTGTGTGTGTGTCTGTCTGTCTCCAGTGTGTGTGTCTGTCTGTCTCCAGTGTGTGTGTCTGTCTGTCTCCAGTGTGTCTGTCTGTCTGTCTGTCTGTCTGTCTGTCTCCAGTGTGTCTGTCTGTCTGTCTGTCTCCAGTGTGTGTGTGTGTGTGTGTGTGTGTGTCTGTCTCCAGTGTGTGTGTGTGTGTCTGTCTGTCTCCAGTGTGTGTGTGTGTGTCTGTCTCCAGTGTGTGTGTGTGTGTCTGTCTCCAGTGTGTGTGTGTGTCTGTCTGTCTCCAGTGTGTGTGTGTCTGTCTGTCTCCAGTGTGTGTGTGTGTCTGTCTGTCTCCAGTGTGTCTGTCTGTCTGTCTCCAGTGTGTCTGTCTGTCTGTCTGTCTGTCTCCAGTATGTCTGTCTGTCTGTCTGTCTGTCTGTCTGTCTCCAGTGTGTGTGTGTGTCTGTCTGTCTCCAGTGTGTGTGTGTGTCTGTCTCCAGTGTGTGTGTGTGTGTCTGTCTCCAGTGTGTGTGTGTGTCTGTCTCCAGTGTGTGTGTGTGTCTGTCTCCAGTGTGTGTGTGTGTGTGTGTCTGTCTCCAGTGTGTGTGTGTGTGTCTGTCTCCAGTGTGTGTGTGTGTGTCTCTCTCCAGTGTGTGTGTGTGTCTCCAGTGTGTGTGTGTGTGTGTGTGTCCGCATCTGTCTGTCTGTCTCCAGTCTGTCTGTCTGTCTGTCTGTCTGTCTGTCTCCAGTGTGTCTGTCTGTCTGTCTCCAGTGTGTGTGTGTGTGTGTGTGTGTGTGTGTGTGTGTCTGTCTGTCTGTCTCCAGTGTGTGTGTGTGTGTGTGTGTGTGTGTGTGTGTCTGTCTGTCTCCAGTGTGTGTGTCTGTCTGTCTCCAGTTTGTGTGTGTGTGTGTGTGTGTCCGCATCTGTCTGTCTGTCTCCAGTGTGTGTGTCTGTCTGTCTCCAGTGTCTGTCTGTCTCCAGTGTGTGTGTGTGTGTGTGTGTGTGTCTGTCTCCAGTATGTCTGTCTGTCTGTCTCCAGTGTGTGTGTGTCTGTCTGTCTCCAGTGTGTGTGTGTGTGTGTGTGTCTGTCTGTCTCCAGTGTGTGTGTGTGTGTGTGTGTGTGTCTGTCTGTCTCCAGTGTGTGTGTGTGTGTGTGTGTGTGTGTGTGTGTGTCTGTCTGTCTCCAGTGTGTGTGTGTGTGTGTGTGTGTCTGACTGTCTCCAGTGTGTGTGTGTGTGTGTGTGTGTGTGTCTGTCTGTCTGTCTCCAGTGTGTGTGTGTGTGTGTGTGTGTGTCTGTCTCCAGTGTGTGTGTGTGTGTCTGTCTGTCTCCAGTGTGTGTGTGTGTGTCTGTCTGTCTCCAGTGTGTGTGTGTGTGTCTCTGTCTGTCTCCAGTGTGTGTGTGTGTGTCTCTGTCTGTCTCCAGTGTGTGTGTGTGTGTCTGTCTGTCTCCAGTGTGTCTGTCTGTCTGTCTGTCTGTCTCCAGTGTGTGACTGTCTCCAGTGTGTGTGTCCGCGTCTGTCTGTCTGTCTCCAGTGTGTGTGTGTGTGTGTGTCTCCAGTGTGTGTGTCTGTATGTCTCCTGTGTGTGTGTGTGTGTGTGTGTGTCTGTCTGTCTGTCTCCTGTGTGTGTGTGTGTCCCCCCGCATCTGTCTGTCTGTCTCCAGTGTGTGTGTGTGTGTGTGTCCCCGCATCTATCTGTCTGTCTCCAGTGTGTGTGTGTGTCTGTCTGTCTCCAGTGTGTGTCTGTCTGTCTCCAGTGTGTGTGTGTGTGTCTGTCTGTCTCCAGTGTGTGTCTGTCTGTCTCCAGTGTGTGTGTGTGTGTGTCTGTCTGTCTCCAGTGTGTGTCTGTCTGTCTCCAGTGTCTGTCTGTCTGTCTCCAGTGTGTGTGTGTGTGTCTGTCTGTCTCCAGTGTGTGTGTGTGTCTGTCTGTCTCCAGTGTGTGTGTGTGTCTGTCTCCAGTGTGTGTGTGTGTCTGTCTCCAGTGTGTGTGTGTGTGTGTGTCTGTCTCCAGTGTGTGTGTGTGTGTCTGTCTCCAGTGTGTGTGTGTGTGTGTGTCTGTCTCCAGTGTGTGTGTGTGTGTGTCTGTCTCCAGTGTGTGTGTGTGTGTGTGTGTGTCTGTCTCCAGTGTGTGTGTGTGTGTGTCTGTCTCCAGTGTGTGTGTGTGTGTGTGTGTGTGTGTCTGTCTCCAGTGTGTGTGTGTGTGTGTCTGTCTCCAGTGTGTGTGTGTGTGTGTCTGTCTCCAGTGTGTGTGTGTGTGTCTGTCTCCAGTGTGTGTGTCCGCGTCTGTCTGTCTGTCTCCAGTGTGTGTGTGTGTGTGTGTCTCCAGTGTGTGTGTCTGTCTGTCTCCTGTGTGTGTGTGTGTGTGTGTGTGTGTCTGTCTGTCTGTCTCCTGTGTGTGTGTGTCCCCCCCCGCATCTGTCTGTCTGTCTCCAGTGTGTGTGTGTGTGTGTGTCCCCGCATCTATCTGTCTGTCTCCAGTGTGTGTGTGTGTGTGTGTCTGTCTGTCTCCAGTGTGTGTCTGTCTGTCTCCAGTGTGTGTGTGTGTCTGTCTGTCTCCAGTGTGTGTCTGTCTGTCTCCAGTGTGTGTCTGTCTGTCTCCAGTGTGTGTGTGTGTGTGTCTGTCTGTCTCCAGTGTGTCTGTCTGTCTCCAGTGTGTGTGTCTGTCTGTCTGTCTCCAGTGTGTGTGTGTGTCTGTCTGTCTCCAGTGTGTGTGTGTGTCTGTCTGTCTCCAGTGTGTGTGTGTGTGTGTCTGTCTCCAGTGTGTGTGTGTGTGTGTGTCTGTCTCCAGTGTGTGTGTGTGTGTCTGTCTCCAGTGTGTGTGTGTGTGTGTCTGTCTCCAGTGTGTGTGTGTGTGTGTCTGTCTCCAGTGTGTGTGTGTGTGTGTGTCTGTCTCCAGTGTGTGTGTGTCTGTCTCCAGTGTGTGTGTGTGTGTGTCTGTCTCCAGTGTGTGTGTGTGTGTGTCTGTCTCCAGTGTGTGTGTGTGTGTCTGTCTCCAGTGTGTGTGTGTGTGTGTCTGTCTCCAGTGTGTGTGTGTGTGTGTCTGTCTCCAGTGTGTGTGTGTGTGTGTGTGTCTGTCTCCAGTGTGTGTGTGTGTGTGTCTGTCTCCAGTGTGTGTGTGTGTGTGTCTGTCTCCAGTGTGTGTGTGTGTGTGTCTGTCTCCAGTGTGTGTGTGTGTGTCTGTCTCCAGTGTGTGTGTGTGTGTCTCCAGTGTGTGTGTGTGTGTGTGTGTGTGTCTCCAGTGTGTGTGTGTGTGTGTGTCTCCAGTGTGTGTGTGTGTGTGTGTGTCTCCAGTGTGTGTGTGTGTGTGTCTCCAGTGTGTGTGTGTGTGTGTGTGTGTCTCCAGTGTGTGTGTGTGTGTGTGTGTGTCTCCAGTGTGTGTGTGTGTGTGTGTGTGTGTCTCCAGTGTGTGTGTGTGTGTGTGTGTGTGTGTGTCTCCAGTGTGTGTGTGTGTGTCTCCAGTGTGTGTGTGTGTGTGTGTGTGTGTCTCCAGTGTGTGTGTGTGTCTGTCTGTCTCCAGTGTGTGTGTGTGTCTGTCTCCAGTGTGTGTGTGTGTGTCTGTCTCCAGTGTGTGTGTGTGTCTGTCTCCAGTGTGTGTGTGTGTGTGTGTGTGTGTGTCCGCATCTGTCTGTCTGTCTCCAGTCTGTCTGTCTGTCTGTCTCCAGTGTGTCTGTCTGTCTGTCTCCAGTGTGTCTGTCTGTCTGTCTCCAGTGTGTGTGTGTGTGTGTCTGTCTGTCTCCAGTGTGTGTGTGTGTGTGTGTCTGTCTCCAGTGTGTGTGTGTGTGTGTGTCTGTCTGTCTCCAGTGTGTGTGTGTGTCTGTCTGTCTCCAGTGTGTATGTGTGTGTGTGTGTGTGTCCGCATCTGTCTGTCTGTCTCCAGTGTGTGTGTCTGTCTGTCTCCAGTGTGTGTGTGTGTGTGTGTGTCTGTCTGTCTCCAGTCTGTGTGTGTGTGTGTCTGTCTGTCTCCAGCGTGTGTGTGTGTGTCTGTCTGTCTCCAGTGTGTGTGTGTGTGTGTGTGTCTGTCTGTCTCCAGTGTGTGTGTGTGTGTGTCTGTCTGTCTCCAGTGTGTGTGTGTGTGTGTCTGTCTGTCTCCAGTGTGTGTGTGTGTGTCTGTCTGTCTCCAGTGTGTGTGTGTGTGTCTGTCTGTCTCCAGTGTGTGTGTGTGTGTCTGTCTGTCTCCAGTGTGTGTGTGTGTGTCTGTCTGTCTCCAGTGTGTGTGTGTGTGTCTGTCTGTCTCCAGTGTGTGTGTGTGTGTCTGTCTGTCTCCAGTGTGTGTGTGTGTGTCTCTGTCTGTCTCCAGTGTGTGTGTGTGTGTCTCTGTCTGTCTCCAGTGTGTGTGTGTGTGTCTCTGTCTGTCTCCAGTGTGTGTGTGTGTGTGTCTCTCTGTCTCCAGTCTGTCTGTCTGTCTGTCTCCAGTGTGTGTGTGTGTGTGTGTGTGTGTGTGTCTGTCTCCAGTGTGTGACTGTCTCCAGTGTGTGTGTCCGCGTCTGTCTGTCTGTCTCCAGTGTGTGTGTGTGTCTCCAGTGTGTGTGTCTGTCTGTCTCCTGTGTGTGTGTGTGTCTGTCTGTCTGTCTCCTGTGTGTGTGTGTGTGTGTGTGTCCCCCCGCATCTGTCTGTCTGTCTCCAGTGTGTGTGTGTCTGTCTGTCTCCAGTGTGTGTGTGTGTGTGTGTCTGTCTGTCTCCAGTGTGTGTGTGTGTGTCTGTCTGTCTCCAGTGTGTGTGTGTGTGTCTGTCTGTCTCCAGTGTGTGTGTGTCTGTCTGTCTCCAGTGTGTGTGTGTGTCTGTCTGTCTCCAGTGTGTGTGTGTGTCTGTCTGTCTCCAGTGTGTCTGTCTGTCTGTCTGTCTGTCTCCAGTGTGTCTGTCTGTCTGTCTGTCTCCAGTCTGTCTGTCTGTCTGTCTCCAGTGTGTGTGTGTGTCTGTCTGTCTCCAGTGTGTGTGTGTGTCTGTCTGTCTCCAGTGTGTGTGTGTGTGTGTCTGTCTCCAGTGTGTGTGTGTGTGTCTGTCTCCAGTGTGTGTGTGTGTGTGTCTGTCTGTCTCCAGTGTGTGTGTGTCTGTCTGTCTCCAGTGTGTGTGTGTGTCTGTCTGTCTCCAGTGTGTCTGTCTGTCTGTCTCCAGTGTGTCTGTCTGTCTGTCTGTCTCCAGTGTGTCTGTCTGTCTGTCTCCAGTGTGTCTGTCTGTCTGTCTCCAGTGTGTGTGTGTGTGTGTGTCTGTCTGTCTCCAGTGTGTGTGTGTGTCTGTCTGTCTCCAGTGTGTGTGTGTGTCTGTCTGTCTCCAGTGTGTGTGTGTGTGTCTGTCTGTCTCCAGTGTGTGTGTGTGTGTGTGTCTGTCTCCAGTGTGTGTGTGTGTCTGTCTCCAGTGTGTGTGTGTGTCTGTCTCCAGTGTGTGTGTGTGTCTGTCTGTCTCCAGTGTGTGTGTGTGTCTGTCTGTCTCCAGTGTGTGTGTGTGTCTGTCTGTCTCCAGTGTGTGTGTGTGTCTGTCTGTCTCCAGTGTGTGTGTGTGTCTGTCTCCAGTGTGTGTGTGTGTGTCTGTCTCCAGTGTGTGTGTGTGTCTGTCTCCAGTGTGTGTGTGTGTCTGTCTCCAGTGTGTGTGTGTGTCTGTCTCCAGTGTGTGTGTGTGTGTCTGTCTCCAGTGTGTGTGTGTGTCTGTCTCCAGTGTGTGTGTGTGTCTGTCTCCAGTGTGTGTGTGTGTCTGTCTCCAGTGTGTGTGTGTGTCTGTCTCCAGTGTGTGTGTGTGTGTGTCTGTCTCCAGTGTGTGTGTGTGTGTCTGTCTCCAGTGTGTGTGTGTGTGTGTCTGTCTGTCTCCAGTGTGTGTGTGTGTCTGTCTGTCTCCAGTGTGTCTGTCTGTCTGTCTCCAGTGTGTCTGTCTGTCTGTCTGTCTGTCTCCAGTGTGTCTGTCTGTCTGTCTGTCTCCAGTGTGTCTGTCTGTCTGTCTCCAGTGTGTCTGTCTGTCTGTCTCCAGTGTGTGTGTGTGTGTGTCTGTCTGTCTCCAGTGTGTGTGTGTGTCTGTCTGTCTCCAGTGTGTGTGTGTGTCTGTCTGTCTCCAGTGTGTGTGTGTGTCTGTCTGTCTCCAGTGTGTGTGTGTGTGTCTGTCTGTCTCCAGTGTGTGTGTGTGTGTCTGTCTGTCTCCAGTGTGTGTGTGTGTGTCTGTCTCCAGTGTGTGTGTGTGTCTGTCTCCAGTGTGTGTGTGTGTCTGTCTCCAGTGTGTGTGTGTGTCTGTCTGTCTCCAGTGTGTGTGTGTGTCTGTCTGTCTCCAGTGTGTGTGTGTGTCTGTCTGTCTCCAGTGTGTGTGTGTGTCTGTCTCCAGTGTGTGTGTGTGTCTGTCTCCAGTGTGTGTGTGTGTGTCTGTCTCCAGTGTGTGTGTGTGTCTGTCTCCAGTGTGTGTGTGTGTCTGTCTCCAGTGTGTGTGTGTGTCTGTCTCCAGTGTGTGTGTGTGTGTCTGTCTCCAGTGTGTGTGTGTGTCTGTCTCCAGTGTGTGTGTGTGTCTGTCTCCAGTGTGTGTGTGTGTGTGTCTGTCTCCAGTGTGTGTGTGTGTGTCTGTCTCCAGTGTGTGTGTGTGTGTGTCTGTCTGTCTCCAGTGTGTGTGTGTGTCTGTCTGTCTCCAGTGTGTCTGTCTGTCTGTCTCCAGTGTGTCTGTCTGTCTGTCTGTCTGTCTCCAGTGTGTCTGTCTGTCTGTCTGTCTCCAGTGTGTCTGTCTGTCTGTCTCCAGTGTGTCTGTCTGTCTGTCTCCAGTGTGTGTGTGTGTGTGTCTGTCTGTCTCCAGTGTGTGTGTGTGTCTGTCTGTCTCCAGTGTGTGTGTGTGTCTGTCTGTCTCCAGTGTGTGTGTGTGTCTGTCTGTCTCCAGTGTGTGTGTGTGTGTCTGTCTGTCTCCAGTGTGTGTGTGTGTGTCTGTCTGTCTCCAGTGTGTGTGTGTGTGTCTGTCTCCAGTGTGTGTGTGTGTCTGTCTCCAGTGTGTGTGTGTGTCTGTCTCCAGTGTGTGTGTGTGTCTGTCTGTCTCCAGTGTGTGTGTGTGTCTGTCTGTCTCCAGTGTGTGTGTGTGTCTGTCTGTCTCCAGTGTGTGTGTGTGTGTCTGTCTGTCTCCAGTGTGTGTGTGTGTGTCTGTCTGTCTCCAGTGTGTGTGTGTGTGTCTGTCTGTCTCCAGTGTGTGTGTGTGTCTGTCTCCAGTGTGTGTGTGTGTCTGTCTCCAGTGTGTGTGTGTGTCTGTCTGTCTCCAGTGTGTGTGTGTGTCTGTCTCCAGTGTGTGTGTGTGTGTGTCTGTCTCCAGTGTGTGTGTGTGTGTGTCTGTCTCCAGTGTGTGTGTGTGTGTGTCTGTCTCCAGTGTGTGTGTGTGTCTGTCTCCAGTGTGTGTGTGTGTGTGTCTGTCTCCAGTGTGTGTGTGTGTGTGTCTGTCTCCAGTGTGTGTGTGTGTGTGTCTGTCTCCAGTGTGTGTGTGTGTGTCTGTCTCCAGTGTGTGTGTGTGTCTGTCTGTCTCCAGTGTGTGTGTGTGTGTCTGTCTGTCTCCAGTGTGTGTGTGTGTGTCTGTCTCCAGTGTGTGTGTGTGTCTGTCTCCAGTGTGTGTGTGTGTCTGTCTCCAGTATGTGTGTGTGTCTGTCTGTCTCCAGTGTGTGTGTGTGTCTGTCTGTCTCCAGTGTGTGTGTGTGTGTGTCTGTCTCCAGTGTGTGTGTGTCTGTCTCCAGTGTGTGTGTGTGTGTCTGTCTCCAGTGTGTGTGTGTGTCTGTCTCCAGTGTGTGTGTGTGTCTGTCTCCAGTGTGTGTGTGTGTCTGTCTCCAGTGTGTGTGTGTGTGTCTGTCTCCAGTGTGTGTGTGTGTGTCTATCTCCAGTGTGTGTGTGTGTGTGTCTCCAGTGTGTGTGTGTGTGTCTGTCTCCAGTGTGTGTGTGTGTGTGTCTGTCTCCAGTGTGTGTGTGTGTGTGTCTGTCTCCAGTGTGTGTGTGTGTCTGTCTCCAGTGTGTGTGTGTGTGTGTCTCCAGTGTGTGTGTGTCTCCAGTGTGTGTGTGTGTGTGTCTGTCTCCAGTGTGTGTGTGTCTCCAGTGTGTGTGTGTGTGTGTGTCTGTCTCCAGTGTGTGTGTGTGTGTGTCTGTCTCCAGTGTGTGTGTGTGTCTGTCTCCAGTGTGTGTGTGTGTCTGTCTCCAGTGTGTGTGTGTGTGTGTGTCTGTCTCCAGTGTGTGTGTGTGTCTGTCTCCAGTGTGTGTGTGTGTGTGTCTGTCTCCAGTGTGTGTGTGTGTGTCTGTCTCCAGTGTGTGTGTGTGTGTGTCTGTCTCCAGTGTGTGTGTGTCTGTCTCCAGTGTGTGTGTGTCTGTCTCCAGTGTGTGTGTGTGTGTCTGTCTCCAGTGTGTGTGTGTCTGTCTCCAGTGTGTGTGTGTGTGTGTCCGCATCTGTCTGTCTGTCTCCAGTTTGTCTGTCTGTCTGTCTCCAGTGTGTCTGTCTGTCTCCAGTCTGTCTGTCTGTCTGTCTCCAGTGCGTGTGTGTGTGTCTGTCTGTCTGTCTCCAGTGTGTGTGTGTGTGTGTGTGTGTGTGTGTGTCTGTCTGTCTCCAGTGTGTGTGTGTGTGTGTGTGTCCGCATCTGTCTGTCTGTCTCCAGTGTGTGTGTCTGTCTGTCTCCAGTGTCTGTCTGTCTCCAGTGTGTGTGTGTGTGTGTCTGTCTGTCTCCAGTGTGTGTGTGTGTGTGTCTGTCTCCAGTGTGTGTGTGTGTGTGTGTCTGTCTCCAGTGTGTGTGTGTGTGTGTGTGTCTGTCTCCAGTGTGTGTGTGTGTGTGTGTCTGTCTCCAGTGTGTGTGTGTGTGTGTGTGTGTCTGTCTCCAGTGTGTGTGTGTGTGTCTGTCTGTCTCCAGTGTGTGTGTGTGTGTCTGTCTGTCTCCAGTGTGTGTGTGTGTGTCTGTCTGTCTCCAGTGTGTGTGTGTGTCTGTCTGTCTCCAGTGTGTGTGTGTGTCTCTGTCTGTCTCCAGTGTGTGTGTGTGTGTCTGTCTGTCTCCAGTGTGTCTGTCTGTCTGTCTGTCTGTCTGTCTCCAGTGTGTGTGTGTGTGTGTGTGTGTGTGTCTGTCTCCAGTGTGTGACTGTCTCCAGTGTGTGTGTCCGCGTCTGTCTGTCTGTCTCCAGTGTGTGTGTGTGTCTCCAGTGTGTGTGTCTGTCTGTCTCCAGTGTGTGTGTGTGTGGGTGTGTGTGTCTGTCTGTCTGTCTCCAGTGTGTGTGTGTGTGTGTGTGTGTGTGTCTGTCTGTCTCCAGTGTGTGTGTGTGTGTCTGTCTCCAGTGTGTGTGTGTGTGTGTGTGTGTGTGTCTGTCTGTCTCCAGTGTGTGTGTGTGTGTGTGTGTGTGTGTCTGTCTCCAGTGTGTGTGTGTGTCTGTCTGTCTCCAGTGTGTGTGTATGTGTCTGTCTGTCTCCAGTGTGTGTGTGTGTGTCTGTATGTCTCCAGTGTGTGTGTGTGTCTCTGTCTGTCTCCAGTGTGTGTGTGTGTGTGTGTGTGTGTCTGTCTCCAGTGTGTGACTGTCTCCAGTGTGTGTGTCCGCGTCTGTCTGTCTGTCTCCAGTGTGTGTGTGTGTCTCCAGTGTGTGTGTCTGTCTGTCTCCAGTGTGTGTGTGTGTCTGTCTGTCTCCAGTGTGTGTGTGTGTGTGTGTGTCTGTCTGTCTCCAGTGTGTGTGTGTGTGTGTGTGTGTCTGTCTGTCTCCAGTGTGTGTGTGTGTGTCTGTCTGTCTCCAGTGTGTGTGTGTGTCTGTCTGTCTCCAGTGTGTCTGTCTGTCTGTCTGTCTCCAGTGTGTCTGTCTGTCTGTCTCCAGTGTGTGTGTCTGTCTGTCTGTCTCCAGTGTGTGTGTGTGTCTGTCTGTCTCCAGTGTGTGTGTGTGTCTGTCTCCAGTGTGTGTGTGTGTGTGTGTGTGTGTCTGTCTCCAGTGTGTGTGTGTGTGTCTGTCTCCAGTGTGTGTGTGTGTGTCTGTCTCCAGTGTGTGTGTGTGTGTCTGTCTCCAGTGTGTGTGTGTGTGTGTCTGTCTCCAGTGTGTGTGTGTGTGTGTGTCTGTCTCCAGTGTGTGTGTGTGTGTGTCTGTCTCCAGTGTGTGTGTGTGTGTCTGTCTCCAGTGTGTGTGTGTGTGTGTGTGTCTGTCTCCAGTGTGTGTGTGTGTGTGTCTGTCTCCAGTGTGTGTGTGTGTGTGTGTGTCTGTCTCCAGTGTGTGTGTGTGTGTGTGTCTGTCTCCAGTGTGTGTGTGTGTGTGTCTGTCTCCAGTGTGTGTGTGTGTGTGTGTCTGTCTCCAGTGTGTGTGTGTGTCTGTCTCCAGTGTGTGTGTGTGTGTGTGTCTGTCTCCAGTGTGTGTGTGTGTGTCTCCAGTGTGTGTGTGTGTGTCTCCAGTGTGTGTGTGTGTGTGTGTGTGTGTGTCTCCAGTGTGTGTGTGTGTGTGTGTGTGTGTGTCTCCAGTGTGTGTGTGTGTGTGTCTCCAGTGTGTGTGTGTGTGTGTGTGTCTCCAGTGTGTGTGTGTGTGTGTGTGTCTCCAGTGTGTGTGTGTGTGTCTCCAGTGTGTGTGTGTGTGTGTGTGTGTCTCCAGTGTGTGTGTGTGTGTGTGTGTGTCTCCAGTGTGTGTGTGTGTGTGTGTGTGTGTGTCTCCAGTGTGTGTGTGTGTGTCTCCAGTGTGTGTGTGTGTGTGTGTGTCTCCAGTGTGTGTGTGTGTCTGTCTGTCTCCAGTGTGTGTGTGTGTCTGTCTCCAGTGTGTGTGTGTGTGTCTGTCTCCAGTGTGTGTGTGTGTCTGTCTCCAGTGTGTGTGTGTGTGTGTGTGTGTGTCTGCATCTGTCTGTCTGTCTCCAGTCTGTCTGTCTGTCTGTCTCCAGTGTGTCTGTCTGTCTGTCTCCAGTGTGTCTGTCTGTCTGTCTCCAGTGTGTGTGTGTGTGTGTGTGTGTGTGTGTCTGTCTGTCTGTCTCCAGTGTGTGTGTGTGTGTGTGTCTGTCTCCAGTGTGTGTGTGTGTGTGTGTGTGTGTGTGTGTGTGTCTGTCTGTCTCCAGTGTGTGTGTGTGTCTGTCTGTCTCCAGTGTGTATGTGTGTGTGTGTGTGTGTCCGCATCTGTCTGTCTGTCTCCAGTGTGTGTGTCTGTCTGTCTCCAGTGTGTGTGTGTGTGTGTGTCTGTCTGTCTCCAGTGTGTGTGTGTGTGTGTCTGTCTGTCTCCAGTGTGTGTGTGTGTCTGTCTGTCTCCAGTGTGTGTGTGTGTGTGTGTCTGTCTGTCTCCAGTGTGTGTGTGTGTGTGTGTGTGTGTCTGTCTGTCTGTCTCCAGTGTGTGTGTGTGTGTCTGTCTGTCTCCAGTGTGTGTGTGTGTGTCTGTCTGTCTCCAGTGTGTGTGTGTGTGTCTTTCTGTCTCCAGTGTGTGTGTGTGTGTCTGTCTGTCTCCAGTGTGTGTGTGTGTGTGTCTGTCTGTCTCCAGTGTGTGTGTGTGTGTCTCTGTCTGTCTCCAGTGTGTGTGTGTGTGTCTCTGTCTGTCTCCAGTGTGTGTGTGTGTGTGTCTGTCTGTCTCCAGTCTGTCTGTCTGTCTGTCTCCAGTGTGTGTGTGTGTGTGTGTGTGTGTGTGTGTGTCTGTCTCCAGTGTGTGACTGTCTCCAGTGTGTGTGTCCGCGTCTGTCTGTCTGTCTCCAGTGTGTGTGTGTGTCTCCGGTGTGTGTGTCTGTCTGTCTCCTGTGTGTGTGTGTCTGTCTGTCTGTCTCCTGTGTGTGTGTGTGTGTCCCCCGCATCTGTCTGTCTGTCTCCAGTGTGTGTGTGTGTCTGTCTGTCTCCAGTGTGTGTCTGTCTGTCTCCAGTGTGTGTGTGTCTGTCTCCAGTGTGTGTGTGTGTGTGTGTGTGTCTGTCTGTCTCCAGTGTGTGTGTGTGTGTCTGTCTGTCTCCAGTGTGTGTGTGTGTGTCTGTCTGTCTCCAGTGTGTGTGTGTGTGTCTGTCTGTCTCCAGTGTGTGTGTGTGTCTGTCTGTCTCCAGTGTGTGTGTGTGTCTGTCTGTCTCCAGTGTGTGTGTGTGTCTGTCTGTCTCCAGTGTGTCTGTCTGTCTGTCTGTCTCCAGTGTGTCTGTCTGTCTGTCTGTCTCCAGTCTGTCTGTCTGTCTGTCTGTCTGTCTGTCTCCAGTGTGTGTGTGTGTCTGTCTGTCTCCAGTGTGTGTGTGTGTCTGTCTGTCTCCAGTGTGTGTGTGTGTCTGTCTGTCTCCAGTGTGTGTGTGTGTGTCTGTCTGTCTCCAGTGTGTGTGTGTCTGTCTGTCTCCAGTGTGTGTGTGTGTCTGTCTGTCTCCAGTGTGTCTGTCTGTCTGTCTCCAGTGTGTCTGTCTGTCTGTCTCTAGTGTGTCTGTCTGTCTGTCTGTCTCCAGTGTGTGTGTCTGTCTGTCTCCAGTGTGTGTGTGTGTCTGTCTGTCTCCAGTGTGTGTGTGTGTCTGTCTGTCTCCAGTGTGTGTGTGTGTCTGTCTGTCTCCAGTGTGTGTGTGTGTCTGTCTGTCTCCAGTGTGTGTGTGTGTCTGTCTGTCTCCAGTGTGTGTGTGTGTCTGTCTGTCTCCAGTGTGTGTGTGTGTGTCTGTCTGTCTCCAGTGTGTGTGTGTGTGTCTGTCTCCAGTGTGTGTGTCTGTCTGTCTCCAGTGTGTGTGTGTGTCTGTCTGTCTCCAGTGTGTGTGTGTGTCTGTCTGTCTCCAGTGTGTGTGTGTGTCTGTCTCCAGTGTGTGTGTGTGTCTGTCTCCAGTGTGTGTGTGTGTGTCTGTCTCCAGTGTGTGTGTGTGTCTGTCTCCAGTGTGTGTGTGTGTGTCTGTCTCCAGTGTGTGTGTGTGTGTCTGTCTCCAGTGTGTGTCTGTCTCCAGTGTGTGTGTGTGTGTCTGTCTCCAGTGTGTGTGTGTGTGTGTCTCCAGTGTGTGTGTGTGTGTCTGTCTCCAGTGTGTGTGTGTGTGTGTCTGTCTCCAGTGTGTGTGTGTGTCTGTCTCCAGTGTGTGTGTGTGTGTGTGTCTCCAGTGTGTGTGTGTCTCCAGTGTGTGTGTGTGTGTGTCTGTCTCCAGTGTGTGTGTGTGTGTGTCTGTCTCCAGTGTGTGTGTGTGTGTGTCTGTCTCCAGTGTGTGTGTGTGTCTGTCTCCAGTGTGTGTGTGTGTGTGTGTGTCTGTCTCCAGTGTGTGTGTGTGTGTGTCTGTCTCCAGTGTGTGTGTGTGTCTGTCTCCAGTGTGTGTGTGTGTGTGTCTCCAGTGTGTGTGTGTGTGTCTGTCTCCAGTGTGTGTGTGTGTCTGTCTGTCTCCAGTGTGTGTGTGTCTGTCTCCAGTGTGTGTGTGTCTGTCTCCAGTGTGTGTGTGTGTGTGTCTGTCTCCAGTGTGTGTGTGTCTGTCTCCAGTGTGTGTGTGTGTGTGTCCGCATCTGTCTGTCTGTCTCCAGTCTGTCTGTCTGTCTGTCTGTCTCCAGTGTGTCTGTCTGTCTCCAGTCTGTCTGTCTGTCTGTCTCCAGTGCGTGTGTGTGTGTCTGTCTGTCTGTCTCCAGTGTGTGTGTGTGTGTGTGTGTGTGTGTCTGTCTGTCTCCAGTGTGTGTGTGTGTGTGTCCGCATCTGTCTGTCTGTCTCCAGTGTGTGTGTCTGTCTGTCTCCAGTGTCTGTCTGTCTCCAGTGTGTGTGTCTGTCTGTCTCCAGTGTGTGTGTGTGTGTGTGTGTGTGTGTGTCTGTCTGTCTCCAGTGTGTGTGTGTGTGTGTGTCTGTCTCCAGTGTGTGTGTGTGTGTCTGTCTCCAGTGTGTGTGTGTGTGTGTGTGTGTCTGTCTCCAGTGTGTGTGTGTGTGTGTGTGTGTGTCTGTCTGTCTCCAGTGTGTGTGTGTGTGTCTGTCTGTCTCCAGTGTGTGTGTGTGTGTCTGTCTGTCTCCAGTGTGTGTGTGTGTCTGTCTGTCTCCAGTGTGTGTGTGTGTGTCTCTGTCTGTCTCCAGTGTGTGTGTGTGTGTGTCTGTCTGTCTCCAGTGTGTCTGTCTGTCTGTCTGTCTGTCTCCAGTGTGTGTGTGTGTGTGTGTGTGTCTGTCTCCAGTGTGTGACTGTCTCCAGTGTGTGTGTCCGCGTCTGTCTGTCTGTCTCCAGTGTGTGTGTGTGTCTCCAGTGTGTGTGTCTGTCTGTCTCCAGTGTGTGTGTGTGTGTGTGTGTGTGTGTGTCTGTCTGTCTCCAGTGTGTGTGTGTGTGTGTGTGTGTCTGTCTGTCTCCAGTGTGTGTGTGTGTGTCTGTCTCCAGTGTGTGTGTGTGTGTGTGTGTGTGTGTGTGTGTCTGTCTGTCTCCAGTGTGTGTGTGTGTGTGTCTGTCTCCAGTGTGTGTGTGTGTGTGTCTGTCTCCAGTGTGTGTGTGTGTCTGTCTGTCTCCAGTGTGTGTGTATGTGTCTGTCTGTCTCCAGTGTGTGTGTGTGTGTCTGTATGTCTCCAGTGTGTGTGTGTGTGTCTCTGTCTGTCTCCAGTGTGTGTGTGTGTGTGTGTGTGTCTGTCTCCAGTGTGTGACTGTCTCCAGTGTGTGTGTCCGCGTCTGTCTGTCTGTCTCCAGTGTGTGTGTGTGTCTCCAGTGTGTGTGTCTGTCTGTCTCCAGTGTGTGTGTGTGTCTGTCTGTCTCCAGTGTGTGTGTGTGTGTGTGTGTGTGTGTGTGTCTGTCTGTCTCCAGTGTGTGTGTGTGTGTGTGTCTGTCTCCAGTGTTTGTGTGTGTCTGTCTCCAGTGTGTGTGTGTGTCTGTCTGTCTCCAGTGTGTGTGTATGTGTCTGTCTGTCTCCAGTGTGTGTGTGTGTGTCTGTCTGTCTCCAGTGTGTGTGTGTGTGTCTCTGTCTGTCTCCAGTGTGTGTGTGTGTGTGTGTCTCTGTCTGTCTCCAGTGTGTGTGTGTGTGTGTCTCTGTCTGTCTCCAGTGTGTGTGTGTGTGTGTGTCTCTGTCTGTCTCCAGTGTGTGTGTGTGTGTGTGTCTGTCTGTCTCCAGTGTGTCTGTCTGTCTGTCTGTCTCCAGTGTGTGTGTGTGTGTGTGTGTGTGTGTGTGTGTGTCTGTCTCCAGTGTGTGACTGTCTCCAGTGTGTGTGTCCGCGTCTGTCTGTCTGTCTCCAGTGTGTGTGTGTGTCTCCAGTGTGTGTGTCTGTCTGTCTCCTGTGTGTGTGTGTGTCTGTCTGTCTGTCTCCTGTGTGTGTCCCCCCGCATCTGTCTGTCTGTCTCCAGTGTGTGTGTGTGTGTGTGTGTGTGTGTGTCCCTGCATCTGTCTGTCTGTCTCCAGTGTGTGTGTGTGTGTGTCTGTCTGTCTCCAGTGTGTGTCTGTCTGTCTCCAGTGTGTGTCTGTCTGTCTCCAGTGTGTGTGTGTGTCTGTCTGTCTCCAGTGTGTGTGTGTGTCTCTGTCTGTCTCCAGTGTGTGTGTGTGTGTCTCTGTCTGTCTCCAGTGTGTCTGTCTGTCTGTCTGTCTCCAGTGTGTCTGTCTGTCTGTCTGTCTCCAGTGTGTGTGTGTGTGTGTGTCTGTCTCCAGTGTGTGACTGTCTCCAGTGTGTGTGTCCGCGTCTGTCTGTCTGTCTCCAGTGTGTGTGTGTGTCTCCAGTGTGTGTGTCTGTCTGTCTCCAGTGTGTGTGTGTGTGTGTGTCTGTCTCCAGTGTGTGTGTGTGTGTGTCTGTCTCCAGTGTGTGTGTGTGTCTGTCTCCAGTGTGTGTGTGTGTGTCTGTCTGTCTCCAGTGTGTGTGTGTGTGTCTGTCTGTCTCCAGTGTGTGTGTGTGTGTCTCTGTCTGTCTCCAGTGTGTGTGTGTGTGTCTCTGTCTGTCTCCAGTGTGTGTGTGTGTGTGTCTGTCTGTCTCCAGTGTGTGTGTGTGTGTGTGTGTGTGTGTGTCTGTCTGTCTCCAGTGTGTGTGTGTGTGTCTGTCTGTCTCCAGTGTGTGTGTGTCTCGGCCCTCTCCAGTGTGTGTGTGTGTGTGTCTGTCTGTCTCCAGTGTGTGTGTGTGTGTGTGTGTCTGTCTGTCTGTCTCCAGTGTGTGACTGTCTCCAGTGTGTGTGTCCGCGTCTGTCTGTCTGTCTGTCTCCAGTGTGTGTGTGTCTCCAGTGTGTGTGTCTGTCTGTCTGTCTCCTGTGTGTGTGTGTGTCCCCCCGCATCTGTCTGTCTGTCTCCAGTGTGTGTCTGTCTGTCTCCAGTGTGTGTCTGTCTGTCTCCAGTGTGTGTCTGTCTGTCTCCAGTGTGTGTCTGTCTGTCTCCAGTGTGTGTGTGTGTCTGTCTGTCTCCAGTGTGTGTGTCTGTCTGTCTCCAGTGTGTGTGTCTGTCTGTCTCCAGTGTGTCTGTCTGTCTGTCTCCAGTGTGTCTGTCTGTCTGTCTGTCTGTCTCCAGTGTGTCTGTGTGTGTGTGTGTGTGTGTGTGTCTGTCTGTCTCCAGTGTGTGTGTGTGTGTCTGTCTCCAGTGTGTGTGTGTGTGTGTCTGTCTCCAGTGTGTGTGTGTGTCTGTCTGTCTCCAGTGTGTGTGTGTCTGTCTGTCTCCAGTGTGTGTGTGTGTCTGTCTGTCTCCAGTGTGTCTGTCTGTCTGTCTCCAGTGTGTCTGTCTGTCTGTCTCCAGTATGTCTGTCTGTCTGTCTGTCTGTCTCCAGTGTGTGTGTGTGTCTGTCTGTCTCCAGTGTGTGTGTGTGTCTGTCTCCAGTGTGTGTGTGTGTGTCTGTCTCCAGTGTGTGTGTGTGTGTGTGTCTGTCTCCAGTGTGTGTGTGTGTGTGTCTGTCTCCAGTGTGTGTGTCTGTCTCCAGTGTGTGTGTGTGTCTGTCTCCAGTGTGTGTGTGTGTCTGTCTCCAGTGTGTGTGTGTGTCTGTCTCCAGTGTGTGTGTGTGTCTGTCTCCAGTGTGTGTGTGTGTCTGTCTCCAGTGTGTGTGTGTGTCTGTCTCCAGTGTGTGTGTGTGTCTGTCTCCAGTGTGTGTGTGTGTGTCTGTCTCCAGTGTGTGTGTGTGTGTGTCTGTCTCCAGTGTGTGTGTGTGTCTCCAGTGTGTGTGTGTGTCCGCATCTGTCTGTCTGTCTCCAGTCTGTCTGTCTGTCTGTCTGTCTCCAGTGTGTCTGTCTGTCTGTCTCCAGTGTGTGTGTGTGTGTGTGTGTGTGTGTGTGTGTCTGTCTGTCTGTCTCCAGTGTGTGTGTGTGTGTGTCTGTCTGTCTCCAGTGTGTGTGTGTGTCTGTCTGTCTCCAGTGTGTGTGTGTGTGTGTGTGTGTGTCCGCATCTGTCTGTCTGTCTCCAGTGTGTGTGTCTGTCTGTCTCCAGTGTCTGTCTGTCTCCAGTGTGTGTGTGTGTGTGTGTGTGTGTGTGTCTGTCTCCAGTATGTCTGTCTGTCTGTCTCCAGTGTGTGTGTGTCTGTCTGTCTCCAGTGTGTGTGTGTGTGTCTGTCTGTCTCCAGTGTGTGTGTGTGTGTGTGTGTGTGTCTGTCTGTCTCCAGTGTGTGTGTGTGTGTGTGTGTGTGTGTCTGTCTGTCTCCAGTGTGTGTGTGTGTGTCTGTCTGTCTGTCTCCAGTGTGTGTGTGTGTGTGTGTCTGTGTGTCTGTCTCCAGTGTGTGTGTGTGTGTCTGTCTGTCTCCAGTGTGTGTGTGTGTGTCTGTCTGTCTCCAGTGTGTGTGTGTGTGTGTCTCTGTCTGTCTCCAGTGTGTGTGTGTGTGTGTCTCTGTCTGTCTCCAGTGTGTGTGTGTGTGTCTGTCTGTCTCCAGTGTGTCTGTCTGTCTGTCTGTCTCCAGTGTGTCTGTCTGTCTGTCTCCAGTGTGTGTGTGTGTGTGTGTCTGTCTCCAGTGTGTGACTGTCTCCAGTGTGTGTGTCCGCGTCTGTCTGTCTGTCTCCAGTGTGTGTGTGTGTGTGTCTCCAGTGTGTGTGTCTGTCTGTCTCCTGTGTGTGTGTGTGTCTGTCTGTCTCCTGTGTGTGTGTGTGTCCCCCCGCATCTGTCTGTCTGTCTCCAGTGTGTGTGTGTGTGTGTGTGTCCCCGCATCTATCTGTCTGTCTCCAGTGTGTGTGTGTGTGTCTGTCTGTCTCCAGTGTGTGTGTCTGTCTGTCTCCAGTGTGTGTGTGTGTGTGTGTCTGTCTCCAGTGTGTGTGTGTGTGTCTGTCTCCAGTGTGTGTGTGTGTGTGTGTCTGTCTCCAGTGTGTGTGTGTGTGTCTGTCTCCAGTGTGTGTGTGTGTGTGTCTGTCTCCAGTGTGTGTGTGTGTGTGTCTGTCTCCAGTGTGTGTGTGTGTGTCTGTCTCCAGTGTGTGTGTGTGTGTGTCTGTCTCCAGTGTGTGTGTGTGTGTGTCTGTCTCCAGTGTGTGTGTGTGTGTGTGTGTGTGTGTCTCCAGTGTGTGTGTGTGTGTGTGTGTGTCTCCAGTGTGTGTGTGTGTGTCTGTCTGTCTCCAGTGTGTGTGTGTGTGTGTGTGTGTCTGTCTGTCTCCAGTGTGTGTGTGTGTGTCTGTCTGTCTCCAGTGTGTGTGTGTGTGTGTGTCTCGGCCCTCTCCAGTGTGTGTGTGTGTGTGTCTGTCTGTCTCCAGTGTGTGTGTGTGTGTGTGTGTGTCTGTCTGTCTGTCTCCAGTGTGTGACTGTCTCCAGTGTGTGTGTCCGCGTCTGTCTGTCTGTCTGTCTGTCTCCAGTGTGTGTGTGTCTCCAGTGTGTGTGTCTGTCTGTCTGTCTAATGTGTGTGTGTGTGTGTCCCCCCGCATCTGTCTGTCTGTCTCCAGTGTGTGTCTGTCTGTCTCCAGTGTGTGTCTGTCTGTCTCCAGTGTGTGTCTGTCTGTCTCCAGTGTGTGTGTGTGTCTGTGTGTCTCCAGTGTGTGTGTGTGTCTGTCTGTCTCCAGTGTGTGTGTGTGTCTGTCTGTCTCCAGTGTGTGTGTCTGTCTGTCTCTAGTGTGTGTGTCTGTCTGTCTCCAGTGTGTCTGTCTGTCTGTCTCCAGTGTGTCTGTCTGTCTGTCTGTCTGTCTGTCTCCAGTGTGTCTGTCTGTCTGTCTGTCTCCAGTGTGTGTGTGTGTGTGTGTGTGTGTGTCTGTCTCCAGTGTGTGTGTCTGTCTGTCTCCAGTGTGTGTGTGTGTGTGTCTGTCTCCAGTGTGTGTGTGTGTCTGTCTGTCTCCAGTGTGTGTGTGTCTGTCTGTCTCCAGTGTGTGTGTGTGTGTCTGTCTGTCTCCAGTGTGTCTGTCTGTCTGTCTCCAGTGTGTCTGTCTGTCTGTCTGTCTGTCTGTCTGTCTCCAGTATGTCTGTCTGTCTGTCTGTCTGTCTGTCTCCAGTGTGTGTGTGTGTCTGTCTGTCTCCAGTGTGTGTGTGTGTCTGTCTCCAGTGTGTGTGTGTGTCTGTCTCCAGTGTGTGTGTGTGTGTCTGTCTCCAGTGTGTGTGTGTGTGTCTGTCTCCATTGTGTGTGTCTGTCTCCAGTGTGTGTGTCTGTCTCCAGTGTGTGTGTGTGTGTGTGTGTCCGCATCTGTCTGTCTGTCTCCAGTCTGTCTGTCTGTCTGTCTCCAGTGTGTCTGTCTGTCTGTCTCCAGTGTGTGTGTGTGTGTGTGTGTGTGTGTGTGTCTGTCTGTCTGTCTCCAGTGTGTGTGTGTGTGTGTGTGTGTGTGTCTGTCTGTCTCCAGTGTGTGTGTGTGTCTGTCTGTCTCCAGTGTGTGTGTGTGTGTGTGTGTCCGCATCTGTCTGTCTGTCTCCAGTGTGTGTGTCTGTCTGTCTCCAGTGTCTGTCTGTCTCCAGTGTGTGTGTGTGTGTGTGTGTGTGTCTGTCTCCAGTATGTCTGTCTGTCTGTCTCCAGTGTGTGTGTGTCTGTCTGTCTCCAGTGTGTGTGTGTGTGTGTGTGTGTGTCTGTCTGTCTCCAGTGTGTGTGTGTGTGTGTGTGTGTGTGTGTCTGTCTGTCTCCAGTGTGTGTGTGTGTGTGTGTGTGTGTGTGTCTGTCTGTCTGTCTCCAGTGTGTGTGTGTGTGTGTGTGTGTCTGTCTGTCTCCAGTGTGTGTGTGTGTGTGTGTGTGTGTGTGTCTGTCTGTCTGTCTCCAGTGTGTGTGTGTGTGTGTGTGTGTGTCTGTGTGTCTGTCTCCAGTGTGTGTGTGTGTGTGTCTGTCTGTCTCCAGTGTGTGTGTGTGTGTCTGTCTGTCTCCAGTGTGTGACTGTCTCCAGTGTGTGTGTCCGCGTCTGTCTGTCTGTCTCCAGTGTGTGTGTGTGTGTGTGTCTCTGTCTGTCTCCAGTGTGTGTGTGTGTGTCTGTCTGTCTCCAGTGTGTCTGTCTGTCTGTCTGTCTCCAGTGTGTGTGTGTGTGTGTGTCTGTCTCCAGTGTGTGACTGTCTCCAGTGTGTGTGTCCGCGTCTGTCTGTCTGTCTCCAGTGTGTGTGTGTGTGTGTCTCCAGTGTGTGTGTCTGTCTGTCTCCTGTGTGTGTGTGTGTGTCTGTCTGTCTGTCTCCTGTGTGTGTGTGTGTCCCCCCGCATCTGTCTGTCTGTCTCCAGTGTGTGTGTGTGTGTGTGTGTGTGTCCCCGCATCTATCTGTCTGTCTCCAGTGTGTGTGTGTGTGTCTGTCTGTCTCCAGTGTGTGTCTGTCTGTCTCCAGTGTGTGTCTGTCTGTCTCCAGTGTGTGTCTGTCTGTCTCCAGTGTCTGTCTGTCTGTCTCCAGTGTCTGTCTGTCTGTCTCCAGTGTGTGTGTGTGTGTGTCTGTCTCCAGTGTGTGTGTGTGTGTGTGTCTGTCTCCAGTGTGTCTGTCTCCAGTGTGTGTGTGTGTGTGTGTGTGTCTGTCTCCAGTGTGTGTGTGTGTGTGTCTCCAGTGTGTGTGTGTGTGTGTCTCCAGTGTGTGTGTGTGTGTGTGTCTCCAGTGTGTGTGTGTGTGTGTGTCTCCAGTGTGTGTGTGTGTGTGTGTGTCTCCAGTGTGTGTGTGTGTGTGTGTGTCTCCAGTGTGTGTGTGTGTGTGTGTCTCCAGTGTGTGTGTGTGTCTCCAGTGTGTGTGTGTGTCTCCAGTGTGTGTGTGTGTGTGTGTGTCTCCAGTGTGTGTGTGTCTCCAGTGTGTGTGTGTGTGTGTGTCTCCAGTGTGTGTGTGTGTGTGTGTGTCTCCAGTGTGTGTGTGTGTGTGTGTCTCCAGTGTGTGTGTGTGTGTGTGTGTGTCTCCAGTGTGTGTGTGTGTGTGTGTGTGTCTCCAGTGTGTGTGTGTGTGTGTGTGTGTCTCCAGTGTGTGTGTGTGTGTCTCCAGTGTGTGTGTGTGTCTCCAGTGTGTGTGTGTGTGTGTCTCCAGTGTGTGTGTGTGTGTGTGTCTCCAGTGTGTGTGTGTGTCTGTCTCCAGTGTGTGTGTGTGTGTGTCTCCAGTGTGTGTGTGTGTCTGTCTGTCTCCAGTGTGTGTGTGTCTGTCTCCAGTGTGTGTGTGTGTCTGTCTCCAGTGTGTGTGTGTGTGTCTGTCTCCAGTGTGTGTGTGTGTCTGTCTCCAGTGTGTGTGTGTGTGTCTGTCTCCAGTGTGTGTGTGTGTGTGTGTGTGTGTGTCTCCAGTGTGTGTGTGTGTGTGTGTGTCTGTCTCCAGTGTGTGTGTGTGTGTCTGTCTCCAGTGTGTGTGTGTGTGTCTGTCTCCAGTGTGTGTGTGTGTCTCCAGTGTGTGTGTGTGTGTGTGTGTGTGTCTGCATCGGTCTGTCTGTCTCCAGTCTGTCTGTCTGTCTGTCTGTCTCCAGTGTGTCTGTCTGTCTGTCTCCAGTGTGTGTGTGTGTGTGTGTGTGTGTGTGTCTGTCTGTCTGTCTCCAGTGTGTGTGTGTGTGTGTGTGTGTGTCTGTCTGTCTCCAGTGTGTGTGTCTGTCTGTCTCCAGTGTGTGTGTGTGTGTGTGTGTGTCCGCATCTGTCTGTCTGTCTCCAGTGTGTGTGTCTGTCTGTCTCCAGTGTCTGTCTGTCTCCAGTGTGTGTGTGTGTGTGTGTGTGTGTGTGTCTGTCTCCAGTATGTCTGTCTGTCTGTCTCCAGTGTGTGTGTGTCTGTCTGTCTCCAGTGTGTGTGTGTGTGTGTGTGTGTGTCTGTCTGTCTCCAGTGTGTGTGTGTGTGTGTGTGTGTCTGTCTGTCTCCAGTGTGTGTGTGTGTGTGTGTGTCTGTCTGTCTCCAGTGTGTGTGTGTGTGTGTGTGTGTGTGTCTGTCTGTCTCCAGTGTGTGTGTGTGTGTGTGTGTGTCTGTCTGTCTGTCTCCAGTGTGTGTGTGTGTGTGTGTGTGTCTGTCTCCAGTGTGTGTGTGTGTGTGTGTGTGTGTGTGTGTCTGTCTGTCTCCTGTGTGTGTGTGTGTCTGTCTGTCTGTCTCCTGTGTGTGTCCCCCCGCATCTGTCTGTCTGTCTCCAGTGTGTGTGTGTGTGTGTGTGTGTGTGTGTGTGTCCCTGCATCTGTCTGTCTGTCTCCAGTGTGTGTGTGTGTGTGTCTGTCTGTCTCCAGTGTGTGTCTGTCTGTCTCCAGTGTGTGTCTGTCTGTCTCCAGTGTGTGTGTGTGTCTGTCTGTCTCCAGTGTGTGTGTGTGTCTCTGTCTGTCTCCAGTGTGTGTGTGTGTGTCTCTGTCTGTCTCCAGTGTGTCTGTCTGTCTGTCTGTCTCCAGTGTGTCTGTCTGTCTGTCTGTCTCCAGTGTGTGTGTGTGTGTGTGTCTGTCTCCAGTGTGTGACTGTCTCCAGTGTGTGTGTCCGCGTCTGTCTGTCTGTCTCCAGTGTGTGTGTGTGTCTCCAGTGTGTGTGTCTGTCTGTCTCCAGTGTGTGTGTGTGTGTGTGTCTGTCTCCAGTGTGTGTGTGTGTGTGTCTGTCTCCAGTGTGTGTGTGTGTCTGTCTCCAGTGTGTGTGTGTGTGTCTGTCTGTCTCCAGTGTGTGTGTGTGTGTCTGTCTGTCTCCAGTGTGTGTGTGTGTGTCTCTGTCTGTCTCCAGTGTGTGTGTGTGTGTCTCTGTCTGTCTCCAGTGTGTGTGTGTGTGTGTCTGTCTGTCTCCAGTGTGTGTGTGTGTGTGTGTGTGTGTGTGTCTGTCTGTCTCCAGTGTGTGTGTGTGTGTCTGTCTGTCTCCAGTGTGTGTGTGTCTCGGCCCTCTCCAGTGTGTGTGTGTGTGTGTCTGTCTGTCTCCAGTGTGTGTGTGTGTGTGTGTGTCTGTCTGTCTGTCTCCAGTGTGTGACTGTCTCCAGTGTGTGTGTCCGCGTCTGTCTGTCTGTCTGTCTCCAGTGTGTGTGTGTCTCCAGTGTGTGTGTCTGTCTGTCTGTCTCCTGTGTGTGTGTGTGTCCCCCCGCATCTGTCTGTCTGTCTCCAGTGTGTGTCTGTCTGTCTCCAGTGTGTGTCTGTCTGTCTCCAGTGTGTGTCTGTCTGTCTCCAGTGTGTGTCTGTCTGTCTCCAGTGTGTGTGTGTGTCTGTCTGTCTCCAGTGTGTGTGTCTGTCTGTCTCCAGTGTGTGTGTCTGTCTGTCTCCAGTGTGTCTGTCTGTCTGTCTCCAGTGTGTCTGTCTGTCTGTCTGTCTGTCTGTCTCCAGTGTGTCTGTGTGTGTGTGTGTGTGTGTGTGTGTCTGTCTGTCTCCAGTGTGTGTGTGTGTGTCTGTCTCCAGTGTGTGTGTGTGTGTGTCTGTCTCCAGTGTGTGTGTGTGTCTGTCTGTCTCCAGTGTGTGTGTGTCTGTCTGTCTCCAGTGTGTGTGTGTGTCTGTCTGTCTCCAGTGTGTCTGTCTGTCTGTCTCCAGTGTGTCTGTCTGTCTGTCTCCAGTATGTCTGTCTGTCTGTCTGTCTGTCTCCAGTGTGTGTGTGTGTCTGTCTGTCTCCAGTGTGTGTGTGTGTCTGTCTCCAGTGTGTGTGTGTGTGTCTGTCTCCAGTGTGTGTGTGTGTGTGTGTCTGTCTCCAGTGTGTGTGTGTGTGTGTCTGTCTCCAGTGTGTGTGTCTGTCTCCAGTGTGTGTGTGTGTCTGTCTCCAGTGTGTGTGTGTGTCTGTCTCCAGTGTGTGTGTGTGTCTGTCTCCAGTGTGTGTGTGTGTCTGTCTCCAGTGTGTGTGTGTGTCTGTCTCCAGTGTGTGTGTGTGTCTGTCTCCAGTGTGTGTGTGTGTCTGTCTCCAGTGTGTGTGTGTGTGTCTGTCTCCAGTGTGTGTGTGTGTGTCTGTCTCCAGTGTGTGTGTGTGTCTCCAGTGTGTGTGTGTGTCCGCATCTGTCTGTCTGTCTCCAGTCTGTCTGTCTGTCTGTCTGTCTCCAGTGTGTCTGTCTGTCTGTCTCCAGTGTGTGTGTGTGTGTGTGTGTGTGTGTGTCTGTCTGTCTGTCTCCAGTGTGTGTGTGTGTGTGTCTGTCTGTCTCCAGTGTGTGTGTGTGTCTGTCTGTCTCCAGTGTGTGTGTGTGTGTGTGTGTGTGTCCGCATCTGTCTGTCTGTCTCCAGTGTGTGTGTCTGTCTGTCTCCAGTGTCTGTCTGTCTCCAGTGTGTGTGTGTGTGTGTGTGTGTGTCTGTCTCCAGTATGTCTGTCTGTCTGTCTCCAGTGTGTGTGTGTCTGTCTGTCTCCAGTGTGTGTGTGTGTGTCTGTCTGTCTCCAGTGTGTGTGTGTGTGTGTGTGTGTGTCTGTCTGTCTCCAGTGTGTGTGTGTGTGTGTGTGTGTGTGTCTGTCTGTCTCCAGTGTGTGTGTGTGTGTCTGTCTGTCTGTCTCCAGTGTGTGTGTGTGTGTGTGTCTGTGTGTCTGTCTCCAGTGTGTGTGTGTGTGTCTGTCTGTCTCCAGTGTGTGTGTGTGTGTCTGTCTGTCTCCAGTGTGTGTGTGTGTGTGTCTCTGTCTGTCTCCAGTGTGTGTGTGTGTGTGTCTCTGTCTGTCTCCAGTGTGTGTGTGTGTGTCTGTCTGTCTCCAGTGTGTCTGTCTGTCTGTCTGTCTCCAGTGTGTCTGTCTGTCTGTCTCCAGTGTGTGTGTGTGTGTGTGTCTGTCTCCAGTGTGTGACTGTCTCCAGTGTGTGTGTCCGCGTCTGTCTGTCTTTCTCCAGTGTGTGTGTGTGTGTGTCTCCAGTGTGTGTGTCTGTCTGTCTCCTGTGTGTGTGTGTGTCTGTCTGTCTCCTGTGTGTGTGTGTGTCCCCCCGCATCTGTCTGTCTGTCTCCAGTGTGTGTGTGTGTGTGTGTGTCCCCGCATCTATCTGTCTGTCTCCAGTGTGTGTGTGTGTGTGTCTGTCTGTCTCCAGTGTGTGTGTCTGTCTGTCTCCAGTGTGTGTGTGTGTGTGTGTCTGTCTCCAGTGTGTGTGTGTGTGTCTGTCTCCAGTGTGTGTGTGTGTGTCTGTCTCCAGTGTGTGTGTGTGTGTGTGTCTGTCTCCAGTGTGTGTGTGTGTGTCTGTCTCCAGTGTGTGTGTGTGTGTGTCTGTCTCCAGTGTGTGTGTGTGTGTGTCTGTCTCCAGTGTGTGTGTGTGTGTGTCTGTCTCCAGTGTGTGTGTGTGTGTGTGTGTGTGTGTCTCCAGTGTGTGTGTGTGTGTGTGTGTGTCTCCAGTGTGTGTGTGTGTGTCTGTCTGTCTCCAGTGTGTGTGTGTGTGTGTGTGTGTCTGTCTGTCTCCAGTGTGTGTGTGTGTGTCTGTCTGTCTCCAGTGTGTGTGTGTGTGTGTGTGTCTCGGCCCTCTCCAGTGTGTGTGTGTGTGTGTCTGTCTGTCTCCAGTGTGTGTGTGTGTGTGTGTGTGTCTGTCTGTCTGTCTCCAGTGTGTGACTGTCTCCAGTGTGTGTGTCCGCGTCTGTCTGTCTGTCTGTCTGTCTCCAGTGTGTGTGTGTCTCCAGTGTGTGTGTCTGTCTGTCTGTCTAATGTGTGTGTGTGTGTGTCCCCCCGCATCTGTCTGTCTGTCTCCAGTGTGTGTCTGTCTGTCTCCAGTGTGTGTCTGTCTGTCTCCAGTGTGTGTCTGTCTGTCTCCAGTGTGTGTGTGTGTCTGTGTGTCTCCAGTGTGTGTGTGTGTCTGTCTGTCTCCAGTGTGTGTGTGTGTCTGTCTGTCTCCAGTGTGTGTGTCTGTCTGTCTCTAGTGTGTGTGTCTGTCTGTCTCCAGTGTGTCTGTCTGTCTGTCTCCAGTGTGTCTGTCTGTCTGTCTGTCTGTCTCCAGTGTGTCTGTCTGTCTGTCTGTCTCCAGTGTGTGTGTGTGTGTGTGTGTGTGTGTCTGTCTCCAGTGTGTGTGTCTGTCTGTCTCCAGTGTGTGTGTGTGTGTGTCTGTCTCCAGTGTGTGTGTGTGTCTGTCTGTCTCCAGTGTGTGTGTGTCTGTCTGTCTCCAGTGTGTGTGTGTGTGTCTGTCTGTCTCCAGTGTGTCTGTCTGTCTGTCTCCAGTGTGTCTGTCTGTCTGTCTGTCTGTCTGTCTGTCTCCAGTATGTCTGTCTGCCTGTCTGTCTGTCTGTCTCCAGTGTGTGTGTGTGTCTGTCTGTCTCCAGTGTGTGTGTGTGTCTGTCTCCAGTGTGTGTGTGTGTCTGTCTCCAGTGTGTGTGTGTGTGTCTGTCTCCAGTGTGTGTGTGTGTGTCTGTCTCCATTGTGTGTGTCTGTCTCCAGTGTGTGTGTCTGTCTCCAGTGTGTGTGTGTGTGTGTGTGTGTGTCCGCATCTGTCTGTCTGTCTCCAGTCTGTCTGTCTGTCTGTCTCCAGTGTGTCTGTCTGTCTGTCTCCAGTGTGTGTGTGTGTGTGTGTGTGTGTGTGTGTCTGTCTGTCTGTCTCCAGTGTGTGTGTGTGTGTGTGTGTGTGTGTCTGTCTGTCTCCAGTGTGTGTGTGTGTCTGTCTGTCTCCAGTGTGTGTGTGTGTGTGTGTGTCCGCATCTGTCTGTCTGTCTCCAGTGTGTGTGTCTGTCTGTCTCCAGTGTCTGTCTGTCTCCAGTGTGTGTGTGTGTGTGTGTGTGTGTCTGTCTCCAGTATGTCTGTCTGTCTGTCTCCAGTGTGTGTGTGTCTGTCTGTCTCCAGTGTGTGTGTGTGTGTGTGTGTGTGTCTGTCTGTCTCCAGTGTGTGTGTGTGTGTGTGTGTGTGTGTGTCTGTCTGTCTCCAGTGTGTGTGTGTGTGTGTGTGTGTGTGTGTCTGTCTGTCTGTCTCCAGTGTGTGTGTGTGTGTGTGTGTGTCTGTCTGTCTCCAGTGTGTGTGTGTGTGTGTGTGTGTGTGTGTCTGTCTGTCTGTCTCCAGTGTGTGTGTGTGTGTGTGTGTGTGTCTGTGTGTCTGTCTCCAGTGTGTGTGTGTGTGTGTGTGTCTGTCTGTCTCCAGTGTGTGTGTGTGTGTCTGTCTGTCTCCAGTGTGTGACTGTCTCCAGTGTGTGTGTCCGCGTCTGTCTGTCTGTCTCCAGTGTGTGTGTGTGTGTGTGTCTCTGTCTGTCTCCAGTGTGTGTGTGTGTGTCTGTCTGTCTCCAGTGTGTCTGTCTGTCTGTCTGTCTCCAGTGTGTGTGTGTGTGTGTGTCTGTCTCCAGTGTGTGACTGTCTCCAGTGTGTGTGTCCGCGTCTGTCTGTCTGTCTCCAGTGTGTGTGTGTGTGTGTCTCCAGTGTGTGTGTCTGTCTGTCTCCTGTGTGTGTGTGTGTGTCTGTCTGTCTGTCTCCTGTGTGTGTGTGTGTCCCCCCGCATCTGTCTGTCTGTCTCCAGTGTGTGTGTGTGTGTGTGTGTGTGTCCCCGCATCTATCTGTCTGTCTCCAGTGTGTGTGTGTGTGTCTGTCTGTCTCCAGTGTGTGTCTGTCTGTCTCCAGTGTGTGTCTGTCTGTCTCCAGTGTGTGTCTGTCTGTCTCCAGTGTCTGTCTGTCTGTCTCCAGTGTCTGTCTGTCTGTCTCCAGTGTGTGTGTGTGTGTGTCTGTCTCCAGTGTGTGTGTGTGTGTGTGTCTGTCTCCAGTGTGTCTGTCTCCAGTGTGTGTGTGTGTGTGTGTGTCTGTCTCCAGTGTGTGTGTGTGTGTGTCTCCAGTGTGTGTGTGTGTGTGTCTCCAGTGTGTGTGTGTGTGTGTGTCTCCAGTGTGTGTGTGTGTGTGTGTGTCTCCAGTGTGTGTGTGTGTCTCCAGTGTGTGTGTGTGTCTCCAGTGTGTGTGTGTGTCTCCAGTGTGTGTGTGTGTGTGTGTCTCCAGTGTGTGTGTGTCTCCAGTGTGTGTGTGTGTGTGTGTGTGTCTCCAGTGTGTGTGTGTGTGTGTGTCTCCAGTGTGTGTGTGTGTGTGTGTCTCCAGTGTGTGTGTGTGTGTGTGTGTGTCTCCAGTGTGTGTGTGTGTGTGTGTGTGTCTCCAGTGTGTGTGTGTGTGTGTGTGTGTCTCCAGTGTGTGTGTGTGTGTCTCCAGTGTGTGTGTGTGTCTCCAGTGTGTGTGTGTGTGTGTCTCCAGTGTGTGTGTGTGTGTGTGTCTCCAGTGTGTGTGTGTGTGTGTCTCCAGTGTGTGTGTGTGTGTGTCTCCAGTGTGTGTGTGTGTCTGTCTGTCTCCAGTGTGTGTGTGTCTGTCTCCAGTGTGTGTGTGTGTCTGTC
Source organism: Neoarius graeffei (assembly GCF_027579695.1). Classification (NCBI taxonomy): domain Eukaryota; kingdom Metazoa; phylum Chordata; class Actinopteri; order Siluriformes; family Ariidae; genus Neoarius; species Neoarius graeffei. The sequence continues at coordinate 101,019,744 of NC_083573.1, forward strand.
TCCAGTGTGTGTGTGTGTGTCTGTCTCCAGTGTGTGTGTGTGTCTGTCTCCAGTGTGTGTGTGTGTGTCTGTCTCCAGTGTGTGTGTGTGTGTGTGTGTGTGTGTCTCCAGTGTGTGTGTGTGTGTGTGTGTCTGTCTCCAGTGTGTGTGTGTGTGTCTGTCTCCAGTGTGTGTGTGTGTGTCTGTCTCCAGTGTGTGTGTGTGTCTCCAGTGTGTGTGTGTGTGTGTGTGTCTGCATCGGTCTGTCTGTCTCCAGTCTGTCTGTCTGTCTGTCTGTCTCCAGTGTGTCTGTCTGTCTGTCTCCAGTGTGTGTGTGTGTGTGTGTGTGTGTGTGTCTGTCTGTCTGTCTCCAGTGTGTGTGTGTGTGTGTGTGTGTGTCTGTCTGTCTCCAGTGTGTGTGTCTGTCTGTCTCCAGTGTGTGTGTGTGTGTGTGTGTGTCCGCATCTGTCTGTCTGTCTCCAGTGTGTGTGTCTGTCTGTCTCCAGTGTCTGTCTGTCTCCAGTGTGTGTGTGTGTGTGTGTGTGTGTCTGTCTCCAGTATGTCTGTCTGTCTGTCTCCAGTGTGTGTGTGTCTGTTTGTCTCCAGTGTGTGTGTGTGTGTGTGTGTGTGTCTGTCTGTCTCCAGTGTGTGTGTGTGTGTGTGTGTGTCTGTCTGTCTCCAGTGTGTGTGTGTGTGTGTGTGTGTCTGTCTGTCTCCAGTGTGTGTGTGTGTGTGTGTGTGTGTGTCTGTCTGTCTCCAGTGTGTGTGTGTGTGTGTGTGTGTCTGTCTGTCTGTCTCCAGTGTGTGTGTGTGTGTGTGTGTCTGTCTCCAGTGTGTGTGTGTGTGTGTGTGTGTGTGTGTGTCTGTCTCCAGTGTGTGTGTGTGTCTGTCTGTCTCCAGTGTGTATGTGTGTGTGTGTGTGTGTCCGCATCTGTCTGTCTGTCTCCAGTGTGTGTGTCTGTCTGTCTCCAGTGTGTGTGTGTGTGTGTGTGTGTCTGTCTGTCTCCAGTATGTCTGTCTGTCTGTCTGTCTCCAGTGTGTGTGTCTGTCTGTCTCCAGTGTGTGTGTGTGTGTGTCTGTCTGTCTCCAGTGTGTGTGTGTGTGTGTGTGCTTGTCTGTCTCCAGTGTGTGTGTGTGTGTGTCTGTCTGTCTCCAGTGTGTGTGTCTGTCTGTCTCCAGTGTGTGTGTCTGTCTGTCTGTCTCCAGTGTGTGTGTGTGTGTGTCTGTCTCCAGTGTGTGTGTGTGTGTGTCTGTCTCCAGTGTGTGTGTGTGTGTCTGTCTCCAGTGTGTGTGTGTGTGTGTGTGTGTCTGTCTCCAGTGTGTGTGTGTGTGTGTGTGTCTCCAGTGTGTGTGTGTGTGTGTGTGTGTCTCCAGTGTGTGTGTGTGTGTGTGTGTCTCCAGTGTGTGTGTGTGTGTGTGTGTGTCTGTCTCCAGTGTGTGTGTGTGTGTGTCTGTCTGTCTCCAGTGTGTGTGTGTGTGTCTGTCTGTCTCCAGTGTGTGTGTGTGTGTCTGTCTGTCTCCAGTGTGTGTGTGTGTGTGTCTCGGCCCTCTCCAGTGTGTGTGTGTGTGTGTCTGTCTGTCTCCAGTGTGTGTGTGTGTGTGTGTGTCTGTCTGTCTGTCTCCAGTGTGTGACTGTCTCCAGTGTGTGTGTCCGCGTCTGTCTGTCTGTCTGTCTGTCTCCAGTGTGTGTGTGTCTCCAGTGTGTGTGTCTGTCTGTCTGTCTCCTGTGTGTGTGTGTGTCCCCCCGCATCTGTCTGTCTGTCTCCAATGTGTGTCTGTCTGTCTCCAGTGTGTGTCTGTCTGTCTCCAGTGTGTGTCTGTCTGTCTCCAGTGTGTGTGTGTGTCTGTCTGTCTCCAGTGTGTGTGTGTGTCTGTCTGTCTCCAGTGTGTGTGTCTGTCTGTCTCCAGTGTGTGTGTCTGTCTGTGTCTCCAGTGTGTCTGTCTGTGTCTCCAGTGTGTCTGTCTGTCTGTCTGTCTGTCTGTCTCCAGTGTGTCTGTCTGTCTGTCTGTCTCCAGTGTGTGTGTGTGTGTGTGTGTCTGTCTCCAGTGTGTGTGTGTGTCTGTCTGTCTCCAGTGTGTGTGTGTGTGTCTGTCTCCAGTGTGTGTGTGTGTGTGTGTCTGTCTCCAGTGTGTGTGTGTGTCTGTCTGTCTCCAGTGTGTGTGTGTCTGTCTGTCTCCAGTGTGTGTGTGTCTGTCTGTCTCCAGTGTGTGTGTGTGTCTGTCTGTCTCCAGTGTGTCTGTCTGTCTGTCTCCAGTGTGTCTGTCTGTCTGTCTGTCTCCAGTATGTCTGTCTGTCTGTCTGTCTGTCTGTCTGCAGTGTGTGTGTGTGTCTGTCTGTCTCCAGTGTGTGTGTGTGTCTGTCTCCGGTGTGTGTGTGTGTCTGTCTCCAGTGTATGTGTGTGTGTCTGTCTCCAGTGTGTGTGTGTGTGTGTGTGTCTGTCTCCAGTGTGTGTGTGTGTGTCTGTCTCCAGTGTGTGTGTCTGTCTGTCTCCAGTGTGTCTGTCTGTCTGTCTCCAGTGTGTCTGTCTGTCTGTCTCCAGTGTGTGTGTGTGTGTGTGTGTGTCTGTCTCCAGTGTGTGACTGTCTCCAGTGTGTGTGTCCGCGTCTGTCTGTCTGTCTCCAGTGTGTGTGTGTGTGTGTCTCCAGTGTGTGTGTCTGTCTGTCTCCTGTGTGTGTGTGTGTGTGTCTGTCTGTCTGTCTCCTGTGTGTGTGTGTGTCCCCCCGCATCTGTCTGTCTGTCTCCAGTGTGTGTGTGTGTGTGTGTGTGTGTCCCCGCATCTATCTGTCTGTCTCCAGTGTGTGTGTGTGTGTCTGTCTGTCTCCAGTGTGTGTCTGTCTGTCTCCAGTGTGTGTCTGTCTGTCTCCAGTGTCTGTCTGTCTGTCTCCAGTGTGTGTGTGTCTGTCTCCAGTGTGTGTGTGTGTGTCTGTCTCCAGTGTGTGTGTGTCTGTCTCCAGTGTGTGTGTGTCTGTCTCCAGTGTGTGTGTGTGTGTGTGTCTGTCTCCAGTGTGTGTGTGTCTGTCTCCAGTGTGTGTGTGTCTGTCTCCAGTGTGTGTGTGTCTGTCTCCAGTGTGTGTGTGTGTGTGTGAGTGTCTCCAGTGTGTGTGTGTGTGTGTGTGTGTCTCCAGTGTGTGTGTGTGTGTGTGTCTCCAGTGTGTGTGTGTGTGTGTGTCTCCAGTGTGTGTGTGTGTGTGTGTGTCTCCAGTGTGTGTGTGTGTGTGTGTGTCTCCAGTGTGTGTGTGTGTGTGTGTGTGTCTCCAGTGTGTGTGTGTGTGTGTGTGTGTGTGTCTCCAGTGTGTGTGTGTGTGTGTGTGTGTGTGTGTCTCCAGTGTGTGTGTGTGTCTCCAGTGTGTGTGTGTGTGTGTGTGTGTCTCCAGTGTGTGTGTGTCTCCAGTGTGTGTGTGTGTGTGTGTGTCTCCAGTGTGTGTGTGTGTGTGTGTCTCCAGTGTGTGTGTGTGTGTGTGTGTGTGTCTCCAGTGTGTGTGTGTGTGTGTGTGTCTCCAGTGTGTGTGTGTGTGTGTGTGTCTCCAGTGTGTGTGTGTGTGTGTGTGTGTGTCTCCAGTGTGTGTGTGTGTCTGTCTGTCTCCAGTGTGTGTGTGTGTCTGTCTCCAGTGTGTGTGTGTGTCTGTTTCCAGTGTGTGTGTGTGTCTGTTTCCAGTGTGTGTGTGTGTGTGTCTGTCTCCAGTGTGTGTGTGTGTGTGTGTGTGTCTCCAGTGTGTGTGTGTGTGTGTGTGTGTGTGTCTCCAGTGTGTGTGTGTGTGTGTGTGTGTCTCCAGTGTGTGTGTCTCCAGTGTGTGTGTGTGTGTGTGTGTGTCTCCAGTGTGTGTGTGTGTGTGTGTCTCCAGTGTGTGTGTGTGTCTGTCTGTCTCCAGTGTGTGTGTGTGTCTGTCTCCAGTGTGTGTGTGTGTGTCTGTCTCCAGTGTGTGTGTGTCTGTCTCCAGTGTGTGTGTGTGTGTGTCCGCATCTGTCTGTCTGTCTCCAGTCTGTCTGTCTGTCTGTCTCCAGTGTGTCTGTCTGTCTCCAGTGTGTCTGTCTGTCTCCAGTGTGTGTGTGTGTGTGTGTCTGTCTGTCTGTCTCCAGTGTGTGTGTGTGTGTGTGTGTGTGTGTCTGTCTCCAGTGTGTGTGTGTGTGTGTGTGTGTGTGTGTGTGTGTCTGTCTGTCTCCAGTGTGTGTGTGTGTCTGTCTGTCTCCAGTGTGTATGTGTGTGTGTGTGTGTGTCCGCATCTGTCTGTCTGTCTCCAGTGTGTGTGTCTGTCTGTCTCCAGTGTCTGTCTGTCTCCAGTGTGTGTGTGTGTGTGTCTGTCTGTCTCCAGTATGTCTGTCTGTCTGTCTCCAGTGTGTGTGTGTGTGTGTCTGTCTGTCTCCAGTGTGTGTGTGTGTGTGTGTCTGTCTGTCTCCAGTGTGTGTGTGTGTGTCTGTCTGTCTCCAGTGTGTGTGTGTGTGTGTCTGTCTGTCTCCAGTGTGTGTGTGTGTGTGTGTGTGTGTCTGTCTGTCTCCAGTGTGTGTGTGTGTGTCTGTCTGTCCCCAGTGTGTGTGTGTGTGTCTGTCTGTCTCCAGTGTGTGTGTGTGTGTCTCTGTCTGTCTCCAGTGTGTGTGTGTGTGTCTCTGTCTGTCTCCAGTGTGTGTGTGTGTGTGTCTGTCTGTCTCCAGTCTGTCTGTCTGTCTGTCTCCAGTGTGTGTGTGTGTGTGTGTGTCTGTCTCCAGTGTGTGACTGTCTCCAGTGTGTGTGTCCGCGTCTGTCTGTCTGTCTCCAGTGTGTGTGTGTGTCTCCAGTGTGTGTGTCTGTCTGTCTCCTGTGTGTGTGTGTGTCTGTCTGTCTGTCTCCTGTGTGTGTGTGTGTGTCCCCCCGCAACTGTCTGTCTGTCTCCAGTGTGTGTGTGTGTGTGTCTGTCTGTCTCCAGTGTGTGTCTGTCTGTCTCCAGTGTGTGTGTGTCTGTCTCCAGTGTGTGTGTGTCTGTCTCCAGTGTGTGTCTGTCTGTCTCCAGTGTGTGTGTGTGTGTGTCTGTCTGTCTCCAGTGTGTGTGTGTGTGTCTGTCTGTCTCCAGTGTGTGTGTGTCTGTCTGTCTGTCTCCAGTGTGTGTGTGTCTGTCTGTCTCCAGTGTGTGTGTGTGTCTGTCTGTCTCCAGTGTGTCTGTCTGTCTGTCTCCAGTGTGTCTGTCTGTCTGTCTGTCTCCAGTGTGTCTGTCTGTCTGTCTGTCTGTCTCCAGTGTGTGTGTCTGTCTGTCTCCAGTGTCTGTGTGTGTCTGTCTCCAGTGTGTGTGTGTGTCTGTCTGTCTCCAGTGTGTGTGTGTGTCTGTCTCCAGTGTGTGTGTGTGTGTCTGTCTCCAGTGTGTGTGTGTGTGTGTCTGTCTCCAGTGTGTGTGTGTGTGTCTGTCTCCAGTGTGTGTGTGTGTGTCTGTCTCCAGTGTGTGTGTGTGTGTCTGTCTCCAGTGTGTGTGTGTGTGTGTGTCTGTCTCCAGTGTGTGTGTGTGTGTCTGTCTCCAGTGTGTGTGTGTGTGTGTGTCTGTCTCCAGTGTGTGTGTGTGTGTGTGTGTGTGTGTCTCCAGTGTGTGTGTGTGTGTGTGTCTCCAGTGTGTGTGTGTGTGTGTGTCTGTCTCCAGTGTGTGTGTGTGTGTGTCTGTCTCCAGTGTGTGTGTGTGTGTGTGTGTGTGTGTGTGTGTCTGTCTCCAGTGTGTGTGTGTCTGTCTCCAGTGTGTGTGTGTCTGTCTCCAGTGTGTGTGTGTCTGTCTCCAGTGTGTGTGTGTCTGTCTCCAGTGTGTGTGTGTGTGTCCGCATCTGTCTGTCTGTCTCCAGTCTGTCTGTCTGTCTGTCTCCAGTGTGTCTGTCTGTCTCCAGTCTGTCTGTCTGTCTGTCTCCAGTGCGTGTGTGTGTGTGTCTGTCTGTCTGTCTCCAGTGTGTGTGTGTGTGTGTGTGTGTGTGTCTGTCTGTCTCCAGTGTGTGTGTGTGTGTGTGTCTGTGTGTGTCCGCATCTGTCTGTCTGTCTCCAGTGTGTGTGTCTGTCTGTCTCCAGTGTCTGTCTGTCTCCAGTGTGTGTGTGTGTGTGTCTGTCTGTCTCCAGTGTGTGTGTGTGTGTGTGTGTGTCTGTCTGTCTCCAGTGTGTGTGTGTGTGTCTGTCTCCAGTGTGTGTGTGTGTGTGTGTGTCTGTCTCCAGTGTGTGTGTGTGTGTGTGTCTGTCTCCAGTGTGTGTGTGTGTGTGTGTCTGTCTCCAGTGTGTGTGTGTGTGTGTGTGTCTGTCTCCAGTGTGTGTGTGTGTGTCTGTCTCCAGTGTGTGTGTGTGTGTCTGTCTGTCTCCAGTGTGTGTGTGTGTGTCTGTCTGTCTCCAGTGTGTGTGTGTGTCTGTCTGTCTCCAGTGTGTGTGTGTGTGTGTCTCTGTCTGTCTCCAGTGTGTGTGTGTGTGTCTGTCTGTCTCCAGTGTGTCTGTCTGTCTGTCTGTCTGTCTCCAGTGTGTGTGTGTGTGTGTGTGTGTGTGTCTGTCTCCAGTGTGTGACTGTCTCCAGTGTGTGTGTCAGCGTCTGTCTGTCTGTCTCCAGTGTGTGTGTGTGTCTCCAGTGTGTGTGTCTGTCTGTCTCCAGTGTGTGTGTGTGTGTCTGTCTGTCTCCAGTGTGTGTGTGTGTGTGTGTGTGTGTGTCTCTGTCTGTCTCCAGTGTGTGTGTGTGTGTGTGTGTGTGTCTGTCTGTCTCCAGTGTGTGTGTGTGTGTGTGTGTGTCTGTCTCCAGTGTGTGTGTGTGTCTGTCTGTCTCCAGTGTGTGTGTGTGTCTGTCTGTCTCCAGTGTGTGTGTGTGTGTGTGTCTGTCTCCAGTGTGTGTGTGTGTGTCTCTGTCTGTCTCCAGTGTGTGTGTGTGTGTGTGTCTGCCTCCAGTGTGTGACTGTCTCCAGTGTGTGTGTCCGCGTCTGTCTGTCTGTCTCCAGTGTGTGTGTGTGTGTCTCCAGTGTGTGTGTCTGTCTGTCTCCAGTGTGTGTGTGTGTGTGTGTGTGTGTGTCTGTCTGTCTCCAGTGTGTGTGTGTGTGTGTGTGTCTGTCTGTCTCCAGTGTGTGTGTGTGTGTGTGTGTGTCTGTCTGTCTCCAGTGTGTGTGTGTGTGTGTGTGTCTGTCTCCAGTGTGTGTGTGTGTGTGTGTGTGTCTGTCTCCAGTGTGTGTGTGTGTCTGTCTGTCTCCAGTGTGTGTGTATGTGTCTGTCTGTCTCCAGTGTGTGTGTGTGTGTCTGTCTGTCTCCAGTGTGTGTGTGTGTGTGTCTCTGTCTGTCTCCAGTGTGTGTGTGTGTGTGTCTCTGTCTGTCTCCAGTGTGTGTGTGTGTGTGTGTGTGTGTGTCTCTGTCTGTCTCCAGTGTGTGTGTGTGTGTGTCTGTCTGTCTCCAGTGTGTCTGTCTGTCTGTCTGTCTCCAGTGTGTGTGTGTGTGTGTGTGTGTGTGTGTCTGTCTCCAGTGTGTGACTGTCTCCAGTGTGTGTGTCCGCGTCTGTCAGTCTGTCTCCAGTGTGTGTGTGTGTCTCCAGTGTGTGTGTCTGTCTGTCTCCTGTGTGTGTGTGTGTCTGTCTGTCTGTCTCCTGTGTGTGTCCCCCCGCATCTGTCTGTCTGTCTCCAGTGTGTGTGTGTGTGTGTGTGTGTCCCTGCATCTGTCTGTCTGTCTCCAGTGTGTGTGTGTGTGTCTGTCTCCAGTGTGTGTCTGTCTGTCTCCAGTGTGTGTCTGTCTGTCTCCAGTGTGTGTCTGTCTGTCTCCAGTGTGTGTGTGTCTGTCTCCAGTGTGTGTGTGTGTGTGTGTCTCTGTCTGTCTCCAGTGTGTGTGTGTGTGTCTCTGTCTGTCTCCAGTGTGTGTGTGTGTGTCTCTGTCTGTCTCCAGTGTG